>NC_088242.1:17475836-17585836 GCF_036934945.1 Oncorhynchus masou masou | reverse complement strand
ATGTAGTTCTGGGTGGAAAAAGTAGCATTCTGTGCATGGTTCTCTGCATGGTTGTGCTCTGTATTTACAAATCAGTAACCACATCATGTAGTTGACAGTATGGTAAGGAGCCGGCAAAATTGACTTTCCAACAAATGTGAAAGATTGTAAATGTCACAGTATTATCCAGCAGATGACGGTAGTGAGACAAACTTGGTAGCGAGATGAGTAAAACAATTCTCAAAACAAAAATGCAATGATTACATGATGACATGTAGGCAATGGCTTTATGCCAGACAAGTAGCTAGCTATTACACTTCCTGATAGCCTTGTAGCACCAGCTTAGCAACACACGTATGGCATGCTATGGAACCATTATTGGAATTGGGTAAGGAAATATTTGTGTGTTGATATAGCTACCAAGCCAGCGTATCCATTAAAAACGAGGGTTGTCTTTGCTTGCTAATGTTACATGAGGAACATCTGCATTCATCCATGTGTGCTGGCAAGATAGTCAATGCATTGGCTGAGGCAGGGAAATCTAGCTAGCTAGCTACCACTCACTGGCTGGTTTGTGGTCATTCGGTGTTCAACGGCTATTCATCGAATAATTACATACCATGTTCAATTATTACGCAATTCAATTAATCATAAAACATTTAATTAAGTAGTAATCTGGGGCACCACGGGAAAAGTTTATTTAACGAGTTACCATTTCCTGAATTAACTCAAAATATCAGAATAACTCGATATCATAGCCGTCATCCATCAATCATTTGCTCCTATTTCAGTCTCATTCTGAATGTTGACAGAAAGTCTCTGGTTGTGTAAGTCTCTGGCTGTCCCCCAGAGGTAACCATGTCCTTTGTAGTTGTAGTAGGTTGGTCTCAGAGTGTCTGTTAGAACAAATCTTCCAGAAGTACCAATGGTCATTCGATAGGGAAATGTTCGATAGGGAAATGTCTTTTCTCATCTTTGGTCGAGTTTCCTAGACTATTTTACATATACAGCTGCAGACTGTGAATGTGTGGTCTTTATCTTCTTCACTCGTCGAGAGTTCCTGACCATTTGTGACGTATTTAGCTCACGCTGCACGTGGTCTGGTAGTCTAACTATTTGTGATGTCCGGTTCAACACCGTCCACCTGCTTGGTCTAATAGAGATTTTATTCTTCTCTGTTGAAAGTTTCAGAGTTCCTAACCATTTCGTACCTTCATCTCATGCTGACGGTCACGCTGGTCTAATGTGAATTTCATCACGAGGGGTTTTAAACACTCTGGCAAAGGGGGGCATTCCACGACGCCGACATAATGTCTGTGCTCACGTGGGTGTGGTCACTGTCACGCTGGTATGAATTATTCGAGAGACTGGAGCAGGGTTTTTATTTCACCCAAATTACGGCATGCCGGGTAAGGGCACTGGGGCGAAGAACAAACATGTAACAAAATACACAGGGTAGAAACCCAAAACAACCCACGGGACGAGACACGTAATCATCTGCGCAATCTACAAGGGCACAAAAGCCCAAAACACACAGCACAGGTACTCACAAGCACCAAAGAACATTGTAACACTAATGGACAGCCCGATGAAAACCAAAGGGCACATATATACAAATGCTAATCTGTGGGAATAGGGGACAGGTTTGCGCAATGAAAGTTCTGGAGGGATCCGTGACAGAACTTTTATATGAAAAATAATTCCCATTTAGCTCGCTAATATCTAATTTCATCGTCTCACAAATCATTTCATATTTAATCATATAAGTTCCACAACATTTAGATGTAAACCTGACAACTGGGAAATATAGACTTTCAGAGATGTTGTTCTACCATCTTTAATGACATCACAAAAACGTAATGCATTCGTCAGGATTGTTCTTTAAATACCCACGGACCATTCCAAATGTTTGGATTACGGAAATATTGTTTCATTATCCAATCTCGGATGTTACTTTACTAGAAAATCTCTCTCTCTGTTGCAACAAAGGGATTTTTAACTTCCATTTCTGCAAGTGGGAGAGAGAGTCATAACACGATGGGAGGTGGGAGAGAGGGGGCTCTCTCTGATCCTATCCTAGGATGGAAAGTCATGGCAACTACAAGTTATACTATGGGGCAAAAAAGTATTTAGTCAGCCACCAATTGTGCAAGTTCTCCCACTTAAAAAGATGAGAGTGGCCTGTAATTTTCATCATAGGTACACTTCAACTATGACAGACAAAATGAGAAAAAAAATCCAGAAAATCACATTGTAGGATTTTTAATGAATTTATTTGCAAATTATGGTGGAAAATAAGTATTTGGTCACCTACAAACAAGCAAGATTTCTGGCTCTCACAGACCTGTAACTTCTTCATTAAGAGGCTCCTCTGTCCTCCACTCGTTACCTGTATTAATGGCACCTGTTTGAACTTGTTATCAGTATAAAAGACACCTGTCCACAACCTCAAACAGTCACACTCAAAACTCCACTATGGCCAAGACCAAAGAGCTGTCAAAGGACACCAGAAACAAAATTGTAGACCTGCACCAGGCTGGGAAGACTGAATCTGCAATAGGTAAGCAGCTTGGTTTGAAGAAATCAACTGTGGGAGCAATTATTAGGAAATGGAAGACATACAAGACCACTGATAATCTCCCTCGATCTGGGGCTCCACGCAAGATCTCACCCCGTGGGGTCAAAATCATCACAAGAACGGTGAGCAAAAATCCCAGAACCACACGGGGAGACCTAGTGAATGACCTGCAGAGAGCTGGGACCAAAGTAACAAAGCCTACCATCAGTAACACACTACGCCGCCAGGGACTCAAATCCTGAAGTGCCAGACGTGTCCCCCTGCTTAAGCCAGTACATGTCCAGGCCCATCTGAAGTTTGCTAGAGAGCATTTGGATGATCCAGAAGAAGATTGGGAGAATGTCATATGGTCAGATGAAACCAAAATGTAACTTTTTGGTAAAAACTCAACTCGTCGTGTTTGGAGGATGCTGAGTTGCATCCAAATAACACCATACCTACTGTGAAGCATGGGGGTGGAAAAATCATGATTTGGGGCTGTTTGTATGCAAAGGGACCAGGACGACTGATCCGTGTAAAGGGCATTGAAGATGAAACGTGGCTGGGTCTTTCAGAATGACAATGATCCCAAACACACCGCCTGGGCAACAAAGGAGTGGCTTCGTAAGAAGCATTTCAAGGTCCTGGAGAGGCCTAGCCAGTCTCCAGATCTCAACCCCATAGAAAATATTTGGAGGGAGTTTAAAGTCTGTGTTGCCCAGCAACAGCCCCAAAACATCACTGCTCTAGAGGAGATCTGCATGGAGGAATTGGCCAAAATACCAGCAACAGTGTGTGAAAACCTTGTGAAGACTTACAGAAAACGTTTGACCTCTGTCATTGCCAACAAAGGGTATATAACAAAGTATTGAGATAAACTTTTGTTATTGACCAAATACTTGTTTTCCACCATAATTTGCAAATAAATTCATAAGAAAATCCTACAATGTGATTTTCTGGATTTTTTTTCTAATTTTGTCTGTCATAGTTGAAGTGTACCTATGATCACAACTACAGGCCTCTCTCGTCTTTTTAAGTGGGAGAACTTGCACAATTTGTGGCTGACTAAATACTTTTTTTGCCCCACTGTATATTTGCAAAAAGGGTGATCAAATTAAAATCCTACATCTGCAAGCACTACCCAGTGACATGGACAGACTGGTGTGCCACACAGTGTGAACACAGGGGTTAGAAGTGCGGATATCGACTGGCTTTGGTCTCTGACACCGATTGAGCCATTCAGACTGATTTGAACCTGGAAGTCTGAGCCGACTCAGTTGGTGGAGAGGTCGTCACTCCTTCAGCTCTGTCACGCTTCTATTCGATCCAAGAAGATTGATCACGCTTTCCCTTAATTGGACTGGACTGGCCTGGCTGTCCAGCAGTTGCATGGTCTGACTGTCTGTGTGTGGTTTGCTTTCTAGAGGATCAGTGTCAGCAATCCAGCCGGCCCGGCACAGGCTATCTACAACCTCAACACGTACAAGCATGCGTACACATGTGAACACTGCTGACTGAACACTGCTCCACAAACCCCTATCTCTGCTCTTAGTAGCAAATGCCGCACAAGAATCCGCCCCTCACAATTAAGGTAGACGGCTATCAAACAAGGGATATCCAATATAAAGTGATATAAAACTTGCCGTGCGGATACATTATATCCTTGCTAATACATCTTATGAAATCTTCCTCTGAACAATTTGTTTGTTTCTGCCACCTCTCCATTCTTCCAGCTTGACAATACAGAACAGAGGGAAAGCTGGTCCTTTGGGAAAGCTTGGCTGAGTGCTGAGTGCTGCTATAGCCATCGGTTCTGTAGCAGGAAGCGAGGTGGAGGAGACACCTCTGTACTGTTTGTGTGTGTGTGTGTGTGTGTGTGTGTGTGTGTGTGTGTGTGTGTGTGTGTGTGTGTGTGTGTGTGTGTGTGTGTGTGTGTGTGTGTGCGCGTGTGTGTACGACAACTTCTCTGTGATGACCTGACGGTAGTGTCAGCTCGTCTCTACAGATCACTGTGGTGTTTCTTTCCCCCACATTGTTTTCTCTCTGGTCTAATTTGATGAATGCTCTCTGGCACACAACGTCTCTTTGGAGACGGACTGAAAGTCAGCAGGTAGGACGTTGAAGACATCTGAAGGGTAGCATCCCAAATGGCACACTATTCCCTTCAGAGTGCTGAATCCCATAGGGCTCTGGTCAAACGTAGTGAACTATATAGGGAATAGTGTGCCATTTGGGCCACACACACGTTCTTTATCTGAAGCTCTCTGCTATCCTTGCTTTCATCACTCTCTGCTCGGGTAATGTATCCCACAGAGAATACTGCTTGCTTGCTGGCTGACTGTGGGGCTTTTGTTTTCAGTGTTTTTCTCATTTTTCCCTGAAAAGCTATTCAGGTTTACTGTACGGTCAATCTGAGCCCCCATACTGTAGGCTACTGTACATTTGGGGGATTTGGGCAAAAATAATATTGCTTATTTTCAACAATATAAGTGTCATTTTAAGAAGCAAAGATGGTGAGAATATATTGCTAATAAAAGATGCACAATAAAATAAAGCACAATTGCCACCAACACTCCCTCCTTAACTTAAACAAGTGCAGCATAACGAGAACGACAACAGCGGAGATGCCAATTATGAGCGCCTGTGATCTCCTCACAGACTAATCAATCAACAGCAAAAGCAGAAAGCCGATTGGTCATCCGAGAGCTGTGTGTGTGTAGTGTCCTCTGCATCATGCCACAGTGGCCAATTTGTGGCCTTGTTGTTTTGCTCCCAATACTCTCATCTTATCTCATCTCATGCGCTCTCTCTCTGTCTCACTCTCTCTTTCTATGTCTGTCCTCTGCCCTTCCTGCATTTTATTGATTTCAAACTTAGCAGAATGTGCCTGACCAGTAGTCCTGGCAGATGGTAGATGCTCAACTCTGACCTAGTGCTGTATACATGCACACAAACACAGGCACGGACACACACACACTGAAAACTGCTCCATGGGATGTAGACTGCAGAACCTCTTTGTCTTGGCTCAGAGGACCAGCCCGTTCTGCTTCTCGCATTGCAAATGATCTATAATGGAGGTTAGTAGCTTCTTACAGAATAACCACTTCTCTGGGGATCTGGGGAACTATAGTGACTCTCTGATATGCCTCTGTCCTTTTCTACAGTATCATCTCTCCTATGTTGTCTCAAGCAGCTAAGTATCACAAATAATGCACACATAATTACCATTCAAATATGGCAGAGCTGGAATGATTATTACATCGTGTGGTTTCGAAGTTCCATATACTTTAAGAACAGTGACCAGTGAGACCAATGATTCATTCTTTAGACGTTAAATTCAGCAGTCATTTGCATTTATCTCAGCACCCGTTCTTTTGTCAGTTCCATGGCCCCATTTCAGCAAGGAAAGCTGCAGCATTTACTAAACACCACTGACCCTGCTCATGTAAAGTAGGCCTAGATATCACAGACATTTAACTACCACAACCATACTAGGACAGCATCCGTGGGTGTGACTTTCCTAATATGGACACCACACAGGGTTTTATTAAAAGGTAAAAGAACATCTTGTCATCCTCTAAATACTCAACTAAGGAACCCCTGTCCGATTGTGTCAGAACTTATAGTTTCCAGTTTGCTGATTAAGAAAGAAGGGCGGGTAAGACGCTGGAGATATCCGTTCCAAACTTTCAATTGTATTTCCAAGCACTAGCATTTCACCCAATTATAAATTGGTTTAGACATTACTCTACCGCTCCCTGCTTGAGAATAGAGAGAAATATGATTTTCTGGAGCGCTGCCTTTCACATCGCCCCATTGGTCCATATGTGGTGTCTGTACCCTTGGCGATATCATGGATAGTAATGGTTTAAGGACGTTCCAAGATCTGAAAGAAGCATTTATATTACCAGGTAACTATGTTCTTCTGTAGCTCCACCTCAGGTCAGCTATGCTAGCCTATGGAGCTCCATGGGAAAACCAGCTGACAAACCATCCAATGATGAAATTTGTAAACAGATTATCTGGTCTTCCAAAAGGACTAATCTCTATAATATATCAACACCTATTGGAAAGCTCATACTCTCAGCTAGCCATTAAAAAAGTATGGCCCACAGATCTTAATGTAACTGAATCATCATTTAACAGAATATGTAAAAATATGACCTTGGCATCCCGTAATCCGAACCATCAAATTTGTTCACAGACTTTATCTAACACCCAAGAAATGTTTTAAAATGAAATTGGCCCCAACTTTCAAATGCTCACTGTGTCCCCTGAATCAGGTAGGCACATTTCTTCAAATGATGTGGGACTGCCCTCCATTTAAATTCATTATTGGACAGAGTTACAAAGAGCATGAATGTAAATATTGAATGTAAAAATATGTGACTTGCCCTGAGGGAATTGTTGATATGCTGTAAAAAAAAGTATTCTAGAAAACATTTTATTTGAAAAAAAAATCACAAAAAATGCAGATAGAAAGGTTACAGAAGTATTTTTTTCACAATCTGCTCTGGACAAGTCCAGTGCTGTGTCTGAACGAAATGAAACAAAAAATATTTAGTCCGACTTTATCCAGTGTCCAGAAAATAAATATTGCTTCCTTTGCATATTTGAATAAAATATTACAGAAACATTTTAATACAAAAAAGTGTTTTATTTTTGTCTCCATTCAACTGGTAAAAAGTTGATTGTGAAATGACTAAGAGGGTGCCTGGCCTTCATATGATTTTGAGAGTTATACCTGTACCTGTAACCCCCTCCTGAAAAAATGATAAACTAAATAAAAAGTTGGTCACAAAAGAAAGAAGGGATGTCCTCAATGCAACTCCTTATATTCTTCAGACCATGTCCCAAAGCAACACTTTATTTGTTCAGACCATGTCATTGGTTCTTATGCCAGTATCCTTGATTACCTCTCTCCGACTGGGCTGGGGAGTCTGGCACTCACTAGAGGAGAGATGCACTCTGTCCAAGCCTTATTGGTGGAAGGGTTTCTCCACTGAGCCACTCTCTAACCGTCTCTCCCTCCATCACAACAACACATCATTAGACCAGCAATGACAGACAGAGAGAGGGAGATCAGAGAGGGAGGGAGGGATGGAAGGAGAGGGAGAAAAAGAGAGAGGGGTCCCAGGTTGAGACACAGACCAATTCATTCTTTAGCACCCCTATTTGTGCCTGCGTCTCAAACTACACCCAATTCCCTATGTAGTGCACTACACCATAGAATCATTGTATAGGGGAATAGGGTGCCATTTGGGATGCAACCAGTGTTCGGTCATGGTCTGGTATTTCCTAGGTACTAACAACATAGTAAACAACTCCTGGTGGTCTAATGATGTTTTTTTCCCTCTATTTTCAAAACCTCTGACCCTATTGTCTTCAAACCAGCAACAGATACATACAATGTAACCGGCTAGTGTAGCCTTAACCGTAAATGACTGGGTTCCAACCTAAGTCTACTGAGCTACAATAAAGCACATTAGCCTGCTAAGCCAAAGGCCTAGGCATTGATACCATAATCATATATGGAGTAGGAGGCTAGGACTACAGTGATTACCTTCAGGCAAGGCTTACTCTCATCTCATGTTTCATGTCTATCCATATCATCTCTGTATCTCTCTGCAACGCTGAACACTAAAGCGCTTATCAAAATAATAACATCTGATGATGACATCCACGTGTTTAATCTAGGTCAACGCTGATGAATAATTTACAACCAGATGCTCAATAGATTCCCACTGAACAATACCGGCATGTCGCTAGGCCTGTAGGACTGTGAGTACGGACACACGCACGCACTCGCGCACACACACACACAGTATATAGCCTCGCCACAACCTGGGCTCTCGCCCACACACTTCTCTGGTCTGTCTGCATGGCTGGTCTGTCAACATCCCAGACTCATCAAAGATAGAGGCTGCGGCCTGCTCATTCAAAGTTCTCCAGAAGTGTGCAATTGCACACTTTTCATCATAGTCCACATTGCAGACTCAGAGAGATACACAGGCCATAGTGAGGCCTAGAAGATGACAACCAGACAGTATTGTCTCTATCATTGTTCTGTTCTGCTGTGGAACTATATGCATTTGCTTCCACCATCTGACATCCAGTCGAATCATATCCCTCCCTGTCAAATAGGTTTCAGAATGTTGTCATACACGTCAGAAATGCAATTAAAAGTAATCAAGATGATAACAAATCCAATTAGGCTTCTGCCAGGTAATGAGGTTTGTCATAGGCAAAACCTCATTACCCGGCACTGAGATATAGACAATTATTTAAATGACTATTTCACTGGTAAAGTGGGCAAACTGAAAAGTGAAATGACAACATTGAACAGTGAACTATCATCTTTGTGTATTGAAGATCTAATCATAAAAGAGGATTGCTGTTTTGAATTTGGTCAAGTTCGTGTGGAAAAATTGTGATCCATCAACAATGATAATCCACCAAGTACAGACAACCTAGATACTATTCATAATGGTAGCAGACTGTATTGCCAACACATCAATTAAATGTTTTGCCTCAATGAAATCACTGGTCAACATGGCTGTCATACTGAAAGTAAAACAATCTGTACATCATGTCTCCTCTTCCGTGATTTGGTTAGCTTCTTCCCATACATGACAACTATTGAAGACGAAACAACCAAAGAAAGAGCACATACAACATGTGATGAGGCTATAATTCTCAGCAACAAAAGAGTGATCAAATTAAGATCCCACATCTGTAGGCTACTCCAACCGAGACACCACCACCTAGTTCAGAGCTAAAACTACCCAATTATAGTCTCATCGCGTTGTATGTTTTCTTTCTTCTGATCTTTCTTCTTCTATAGTTGTCATGTATGGGACGAAGCTAGCGAAATCACAGAAGAGGAGACATGACGTATAGATTGTTTTACATTCAGTATGACACCCCTGCCTCATGACAGCCATGGAGGTATTACTAAGCTATAGGGAATTGTTTTAAGAAGGTAGCTCCTGCATGTGCAGTAGCTAATGGGGATCCTAATAATAAACTAAACCTGGACATGAACAAATGCTATTGCATTTCAATGTAGTCTACAATAACATTGTGTGACACTGTTACTTAACTATGATTGTCTGTAGTACACACACACACACACACACACACACACACACACACACACACACACACACACACACACACACACACACACACACACACACACACACACACACACACACACACACACACACACACACACACACACACACACACACACACACACACACACACACACACACACACACACACACACACACACACACACACACACTCTCAGCAACATAGCAACACACAGCTAAATGAACAGATCTTACTATAATATAGACATCCAGTATGCATTTTATGATTCTATATGACAAGTATTCCATTTAACAGGGTTGATCAACTCAATTAGAAATAGGTTATGATATATAGTTCTCTGTTTCTCCTGACTGAATGAGAAATGTAAAATGTGACAGATTCCATCCCTGCTGAGTGAGAAGACATGAACATTCCAGTCACTTATGAACAGTCTGCTGGATCTAATCTATCCAGAATAGCAACTGTTTGCGAATGTTTGTATGTCTCACAAACAAGCCGTGTACTTCATCATTACTGGTGGGTACGAAACATCATAAGCGCGTTCCGTGACAGTCAACTAATGAATTTCTCATGTCGGAAGTTGAGCAGCAAAGTAACACAGATAAATAAACAAGTTGGAGAGAGAGACAACATTTACAGGATCCCTAATTATTTACAAGTTCCACTCTGACTAATGTCAGTTTCCTCCTAATATTCATCAACAACAGTGTCTGAGTGGCGGGGGAATAGATTTGTAAGGAGACAAGGTTGAACAAAGATCTATAACAAGGAGAGGGGGAAGGAGGAAGGGTGGGAGAGTGAGGATTGAGGGAAGGAGGCAGGGAGGAGGCAGGGAGAAGGAAGGAGGCAGAGAGAGGGAAGGAGGCAGTGAGAGGGAAGGAGGCAGGGTGGGAGGCAGGGAGAGGGAAGGAGGCTGGGAGGGAGGAAGGGAGAGGGAAGGAGGCAGAGAGAAGGAAGGGGCAGGGAGAGGGAAGGAGGCAGGGAAGGAGGCAGAGAG
This sequence comes from Oncorhynchus masou masou, assembly GCF_036934945.1. Taxonomy (NCBI): domain Eukaryota; kingdom Metazoa; phylum Chordata; class Actinopteri; order Salmoniformes; family Salmonidae; genus Oncorhynchus; species Oncorhynchus masou. The sequence continues at coordinate 17,575,184 of NC_088242.1, read as the reverse complement.
AGGGAAGGAGGGAGGGAGGGAGGGAGGGAGAGGGAAGGAGGCAGAGAGAAGGAAGGGGCAGGGAGAGGGGAGAAGGCAGGGTGGGAGGCATGGAGAGGGAGGGAGGGAGGGAGGGAGGGAGGGAGGGAGGGAGGGAGGGAGGGAGGGAGGGAGGGAGGGAGGGAGGGAGGGAGGGAGGGAAGGGAAGGGGGAAGGGGGCAGGGAGAGGGATGAGACACGGAGAGGGAAGGAGGCAGGGAGGGAGGGAGGCAGAGAGAGGGAAGGAGGCAGGGTGGGAGGCAGGGAGAGGGAAGGAGGCAGGGAGGGAGGCAGGGAGAGGGAAGGAGGCAGGGAGGGAGGCAGGGAGAGGGAAGGAGGCAGGCAGGGAGGCAGGGAGAGAGAGGGAGGCAGGCAGGGAGGCAGGGAGAGAGAGGGAGGCAGGCAGGGAGGCAGGGAGATAGAGGGAGGCAGGGAGAGAGAGGGAGGGTAGCGAACGAGCGAGGGAAGGAAGCAGGTAGGGATGGAGAGAGGTTGAGAGGCCCAAAGAAGTCAGATTCCCTTTGGACACCCACGTACAGGACTCCCTATGTTAGAAAGTCCTAGTGGGCTCAGGGAATGGGTTGAGAAAAAAGTGAGAGGTGGGGGTAAGCGTTGGGTGAGGTAGGGGCCATTACTGTATATACACTTACACTCTATATACAAAAGTATTTGGACATCCCTTCAAATGAGTGGATTTGACTATTTCAGACACACCCGTTGCAGGTGTATAAAATCTAGCACACAGCCACGCAATCTCCATAGACAAACTTTGGCAGTATAATTACTGAAGAGCTCAGTAACTTTCAACGTGTCATTGTCATACTGTAAAATGCCACCTTTCCATCAAGTCAATTTCGTCAAAGTGCCCGACCTCACTAATGCTCTTGTGGCTGAATTGAAGCAAGCCCCTGTGGCAATGTTCCAACATGCAGTGGAAAGCTTTCCCCGAAGAGTGGAGGCTGTTATAGCAGCAAAGGGCCCACCTCCATATTAATGCCCATGTTTTTGAAATGAGATGTTCAACCAACAGGACTCCACATACTTTTGGTCATGTAGTGTAAATGAAGAAGCATATAATGTTGATACCCTCATTAAAAGCTTCCCCCTCTGACACACACAGATGCATAAGTTACTCCAACAGAGGCCCCACCACCTAGTTCATAAAAAGATACAGATGTAAGATCTTCATTTCAGCCAGTTTGGTACAGGAGGAAAATAATCCTGCAGCAGCAGGAAATGTGAATTATTATGTAGATTATAATTAATGGACATTTTTTTTCGGGGTTGATTCATTTTTCATTAGGGCAAAAAAAGTCTGACATTTTAAAGTTGAAACTTTAGAAGCCTTTTAAAACCTTCAATGCTCTACAAGTTTGCATTTCTTGCTGTGCGGCAGACCGAGCCAGCAGACCGTGCCAGTATATCCTCCAAACACCACCTTCAAGGGCATTATCACTTTTATACAATGGGTTACCAACATATTCAAATAATGATTGACACATTTTCATTAAAAACGTTATTTTGATTAATTTATTCATACTATTTCATCCTTCCCCAAGATATAGTCCCGACACAAATCTAGGGTTGCTAGAGAAGCGACCCAGTCATTCAGTCTTTTTGTTCTGTATCTATGGACGTGACCCAGTTGTTCATTCTAAATGCTCCTTAGCCACACTGTCTGGCAAAGTTCTTATCTTTTGCTTGTTAGCTAGCCACCACACAGCTTCAGTAACACAATCACTTCAAACTGAAGCTGGAAAGACTGCAAATTAGCTGAGTTTCGTTTTTACCTTGTTTAAATGTACCTTTCTGTATAAATCCATAAAAATTATACCAGCTGATTCCTAATTTCGACTGCCTGTCTGTCTCGTCTCGACTCCCGACAAATTCATTACTATGGGACAAAATGAGATCTAATTTGAATATTGAAACAATATTGCAAATGTCGGAGAGACAGACAGCAAGGTTTATACAAATCGCCTGCCGATGACAATGAAATGTTAGCCTAAAATAAATGTGAGATGTCTAGATGAGCATTCAGAATTAGACCCACCCATTGTATAATCCACCCGAGACACCACCATCTAGTGGTGCTCGCTAAAACTAACCAATTATAGCCTCATCGCGTTATGTGTTCTTTCCTCGGTTCTTTCTTCTTCTATAGTTGTCATGTATGACACAAAATCACGGAAGAGGAGACATGACATATAGATGGTTTTACTTTGAGTATGACACTCTTGCCTCATGACAGACATGTTGACCAATGATTGCATTGAGGGGAAAAAAATATTGATGTTTTGCAATCCTGATCTTTGCAGGAGTCATACCGGCATGTGGTGATGCTGTTTGTAATACTTTGCTCTCTCTCGCTCTCTCAATATGTTATTTAACTAAGGACAGAGTGCATCAAAGGCTAAAATCTCCAATGGTTACGAGTAGTGTGAATATTAATTGAGGCTGATATTTTATTATTTCCCAGTCCTTAGGGGGAAGCTAAACGAGGACAGAAATAATTTAGCATTCTTTGCATTATTTTGCACAAATTTAAAAATGATCTCAGTGAAAGGAAATTGCTTCGGATTCAGCGCAGCCCTACCACCTGTATCTAGCCTACTGGGGTATTTCTTACACACTGAGCCTGTGTGTGTGTGTGTCTATGTGTGACCTAAATAAATGTGGCATCATTATGCTATTTCAGCTTTAATACAAGCCCAATACAGCCACGTGGGGACAAGTTTTCTTCAGCTGAGGTTATAAGATGCTATATACTCATACAATAAAGTACTGTACACCTATACAGTTGAAGCCGGAAGTTTACATACACCTTAGCCAAATACATTTAAACTCAGTTTTTCACAATTCATAACATTTAATCCCAGAAAAAAATTCACTGTCTTAGGTCAGTTAGTATCGCCACTTTATTTTAAGAATGTGAAATGTCAGAATAATAGTAGAGAGAATGATTTATTTCAGCTTATATTTCTTTCATCACATTCCCAGTGGGTCAGAAGTTTACATACACTCAATTAGTATTTGGTAGCATCGCCTTTAAATTGCTTAACTTGGGTCAAACATTTTGGGAAGCCTTCCACAAGCTTGCTTTAATACGTTTGGTGGATTTTGGCCCATTCCTCTTGACAGAGCTGGTGTAACTGAGTCACGTTTGTAGGTCTCCTTGCTCACACAAACTTTTTCAGTTCTGTCCACAAATTGTCTACAGGATTGAGGTCAGGGCTTTGTGATGGCCACTCCAATACCTCGACTTTGTTGTCCTTAAGCCATTTTGCCACAATTTTGGAAGTATGCTTGGGGTCATTGTCCATTTGGAAGACCCATTTGCAACCCAGCTTTAACTTCCTGACTGATGTCTTGAGATGTTGCTTCAATATATCCACACAATTTTCCTAACCCATTGATGCCATCTGTTTTGTGAAGTGCACCAGTTCCTCCTGCAGCAAAGCACCCCCACAACATGATGCCGCAACCCCCGTGCTTCACGGTAGGGATGTTGTTCTTCGGCTTGCAAGCCTCCCCATTTTTCTTCCAAACATAATGATGGTCATTATGGCCAAACAGTTCTATTTTTGTTTCATCAGACCAGAGGACATTTCTCCAATAAGTACGATCTTTGTCCCCATGTGCAGTTGCAAACCGTTGTCTGGCTTTTTTTATGGCATTTTTGGAGCAGTGGCTTCTTCCTTGCTGAGCAGCCTTTCAGGTTATGTCGATGTAGGACTCATTTTACGGAGGATATAGATACTTTTGTACCTTTTTCCTCCGGCATCTTCACAAGGTCCTTTGCTGTTGTTCTGGGATTGATTAGCACCTTTCGCACCAAAGTATGTTAATCTCTAGGAGACAGAACGAATCTCCTTCCTGAGCAGAATGACGGCTGTGTGGTCCCATGGTGTTTATACTTGCGTACTATTGTTTGTACAGATGACCATGGTACCTTCAGGCATTTGGAAATTGCTCCCGAGGATGAACCAGACTTGTGGAGGTCTACAGTTATTTTTCTGAGGTCTTGGCTGATATCTTTTGATTTTCCCATGATGTCAAGCAAAGAGGCACTGCATTTGAAGGTAGGCCTTGAAATACATCCACAGGTACACCTCCAATTGACTCAAATTATGTCAATTAGCCTATCAGAAACGTCTAAAGCCATGACATCATTTTCTGGAATTTTCCAAGATGTTTAAAGGCACAGTCAACTTAGTGTATGTGAACTTCTGACTCACTGGAATTGTGATACAGTGAATTTTCAGTGAAATAATCTGTCTGTAAACAATTGTTGGAAAAATGACTTGTGTCATGCACAAAGTAGATGTCCTCACCGACTTGACAAAACTATAGTTTGTTAAAAGAAGAAATTTGTGGAGTGGTTGAAAAACGAGTTTTAATGACTCCAACTTAAGTGTATGTAAACTTCCTACTTCAGGGTACCAATTCCTGCAGCTATGTATACAGTCAGTTGCTGTTATCATAGGATGGTGTAGGATACCACTACTCATATCACATAGGGTGCTGTCAATTATACAACGGGTGGGTCTAATTCTGGATGCTAAAACCGCATTCCAGCCGGTGTCTATTCCACAAGTTACCACCGGTTAAAGCAATGACGTTGAAATGCCTATTTGCTCTGTTCCATCTCACTGCACAATCCACTGACTTATCAGCCCAACCAGGCAATTTATAAACTTGATCTCCATTATAAAAGCACCTAGACATTATCTCCCATTTCTTTTAGACTAGAATTTAGTTTTCAACAGCGGAGATTTGTATAAATGTCTCTGACATTTGCAACATTGTTTTGAAATTCGATCTCCATCTGTTGTTGAGGCATGGACAGGCATGGTAAACTAAACACAGCCACTAGAAATCTAGAAAACCAATCTGAGAGATACTGCACAGCTAATAAACATAGCTAATAGAAAAAAAACCTAGAGTACAATATCACACATTTAGTTTGTTATATCTGGAGTACTTCTCCTGTCTTATCCTGTGTCCTGTGTGAATTTAAGTATGCTCTCTCTAATTCTCTCTTTCTCTCTATCTCTCGGAGGACCTGAGCCCTAGGGCCATGCCTCAGGACTACCTAGCATGATGACTCCTTGCTGTCCCCAGTCCACCTGGCAGTGCTGCTGCTCCAGTTTCAACTGTTCTGCCTGCGGCTATGGAATCCTGACCTGTTCACCGGATGTGCTACCTGTCCCAGACCTATTATTTGACCATGCTGGTCATTTATGAACATTTGAACATCTTGGTCATGTTCTGTTATAATCTCCACCCGGCACAGCCAGAAGAGGACTGGACACCCCTCATAGCCTGGTTCCACTCTCGGTTTCTTCCTAGGTTTTGGCCTTTCTATGGAGTCGACGTGCTTCAACACCTGCATTGCTTGCTGTTTGGGGTTTTAGGCTTGGTTTCTGTACAGCGCTTTGAGATATCAACTGATATACGAAGGGCTAAATAAATAAATTTGATTTGAATTTGATTTGATTTACAGAAGAAAACTGAGAAAACCAAATGTGTGAGTGTGTCTGGAGGCCCCATGGTAGAGTACAGTATCATTAATTCACACAGCTCTCAGCTGTTTCACAGAGGAGACAACTACAGGGGTTTCTGTTACCCCCCCTCTCTCCCTCCTCTCAATCTCTTCCTCCCCACCTCTCCCCCCTCTCTTCTTCTCCCCTCTCCCCTCCTCTCAATCTCTTCCTCCCCACCTCTCCTCCCTCTCCCTCCTCTCACTCTCTCCCTCTCCTCCCTCTCCCCCTCTCTTATTCTCCCCCTCTCTCCCTCCTCTCACTATCTTCCTCTCCACCTCTCCCTCCTCTCATCCTCTCCACCTCTCCTCCCTCTCCCCCTCTCTTATTCTCCCCCTCTCTCCCTCCTCTCACTCTCTTCCTCTCCACCTCTCCCTCCTCTCATCCTCTCCACCTCTCTTCCCTCTCTTCTCCTCCTTTCTCCGTATGGTCTTTAATCAATTCACAAACACAGTATCTCCCACAACAATAGATGTATTGGATATATTCTCGTTTGTCCTTGTCTCTGCTCGCTTTTACCTTTACATACTCACTCCTGAGAAATGAAATCACTTCTCTCTTTACACAGACTCAATCCTGAGAAATGAAATCGCTTCGCATTGAACGATTTTTCCCTTCGGATGTTTCCTTCCCCTGATATGATCGTTATCCGAAATCGAATCTAGAACCCTGGGCCCTGGTCGTCTGCAGGTCCTCGCCGCCCTGTGTGTGTGTGTGTGTGTTCAGCTCCTCGCCGCCAGTGTAGCAATCTGGGCTTGAATAGCAGAGAAGCGCCCAAGGTGGGAATATGATACACTGTGGAGAGGAGCGGCTTCTTGGGGAATGAGAGGGGAAGATCAATTACCAGAGAATGGCCTTTGTGACCATGGGGTTTATCATGTAAACTCTAAAGCTAGAGGAAATGTTACAGATACAATATAATAACCAACCAGAACAAGGTTATGGAAATTGGGTGTGTTGATACCACATATCCATAAAAATATTATGTGAATTTTCATTCACACCATTTTTGGGGGGAGAAATTACGCTGCCTAAAGTTTACGCTGCTTAAAATGATAATTATAAACTATAATTATAAGAGAGAGAAAGAGACAGAGCGATAGAGAGGGTGAGAGAACTATTGAGATCGAGAGACAGAGCGAGTCAGGGAAAGAAAGATGACCACAAATCACCACCTTCTTCCTTCCCTCCCTCCCAGTAAGTCTCCCTCTACCTGCGCATTTTTGACATGCGCTCCCAGTCCCAGGGCCAAATTTGTCATCCTAATATAGATGCTACCTCAAGCCTGAGATGAATGTACTCCACACTCATTCCCATGTGGAGCCTTTGCACAAACATGACAGAGGGAACGGAGGACAAGGGGGAAGCAGCACATCAGCACACCGTCTCCCTTCCTTCCAAAGCAGCAGACGAGGTCACGGATGTCTTCCAGAGAGTACAGCCATTGTGATTCAGACTTCTAGCAGTACAGAGCAGTGTATGTGTGTGTGTCATTCGATTCACAAGGGGCCACTGTAGCTACAGTACAAATCATCATAGTATAATCAGCCCAAGCTCTAAGTAAAGACTACAGAGTGTGAAAGACACAATTTGGTTTTCTGGGTCGTGTTCATTACCATCAAACAAGAAAATAACTCTGAAATCAGGTGCAACTACCTGGACATGTCCAATACGAAACACACATTTTCCCTTGAGATCAAAACCCAGGTGTGAAAGGCACTAGATGGTGGTAATAGCGAAAAAAGGAGAAGAGATGTCCTCAGATATATTCAACAGCTACCCGGGTAAGTAATAAAATAGCAATAAAGAGGGTTCATTGGTGACATTCTCCATTTTCTAAAGGACTGCAAGGAAGTTTCTACCAGCCGTAGTTCACCCCATCATGATGGGACTGACAAAGGGAGAGAAACAATACAGAATAAATGAGTATTAGTGCTTAGTGGCAAAAGTGCTGTGATGTCGTTGCATAGCCACTGAGTTGTCACATTTTGGGTAGGCCTAACACATTGTTTGCACCAACCTGTGTGAAGTATTGCATTATGAGGAAGATGTCAGTTTGACGTCGAAACGTCCAACATCTGTTCACATCTTGTACAATGGTGAGTGAGCAAAAAGAAATCAATCCCTGCCTTTTTTTGTCAAGTGCTCCAACTCTTTTTTACCTCGAATTAGTATTTTTCTAAGTTTTTCTTGTTAAGCCATTCTCGTGATTTTTGTCATTGTTATTGAGCACTCCTTTGTTTGCTGAAGCGCTAAGGCCCGCGTGAACTCTCTGCGTTATGAGTGTATTTGAAGTGCTTCTATCACCCATAATGTATTATAAGACTTGTTGTGAGCATTCGTTACAGCTAATAACTCTTCAAAACAGCTTTTTGAAAAACTATAAGCTACCACTCTCTCCCGTTTCTCTCTCCCTTTCTCTCCCTCTCTCTCCCTCTAACCCCGCCTCCCCCCCCCCTCTTTCTCTCCCTCTCTCCCTTTTCCTCTCTCTCACTCATCTCTCTTAGTTTGTCCATTTTCTCAGGGGAGAGGTGCTGATCTGTGTTGTGTACTGAACAAAGTGCTTTTAAGTCAGAAGAAGTTTAGAAGAGTAGGACTGTTCCAGGGGCCAAGATTAGGCTGAGAAATCAGCCACATGGGACCTAGTTTCTCGAGCTAATGAATTGCCTGTTCAATTCAAATTGAGACTGCCATCCCATCACCTGCAAAATTATATCACACGGCAGGACACATCAAGAGGAGGATAAAAGTGTCTCTTTTCCTCTCAAGCACAATGGCACATTGGAGGTCATTTGTAGCTGGCAATCACGAATCCGACTCAAGATGTAGTCGACAACAATGAATAATTGTATGCAATGGGACGTCTGTGTGTGTGTGTGTCTGTGTGTGTGTGTGTGTGTGTGTGTGTGTGTGTGTAATGAAACAGTGGCGTGCCACGGATGATGCCGTCGTAACGCAGAGGGACAGAGAACAAACAAACAAACAGAGACTCAATAAAGAGAGGAAGTGATGCCTAATTAGACAGAGACGGAAGGGAGGGTGGTTTCAAACATCAAAGGAAGGACAGATAACGTAGCTGAGTTCTTGGTGGGACTCAGACGATAGGCAAGAATCTCTAGGCTTCAACCGTGTGAGAATAGAAATGCACATCAATGCAAATGTACAATACTAGAAACAGAGTAAATATGTTTAGTCTCTCTGTGAAAACAAAGACGTTAGACTTTAAAGCTGTGTGTGTGTGTGTGTGTGTGTGTGTGTGTGTGTGTGTGTGTGTGTGTGTGTGTGTGTGTGTGTGTGTGTGTGTGTGTGTGTGTGTGTGTGTGTGTGTGTGTGTGCCTCACAGGCACAGGTGGAGTGCGTTGCTTTGCTTTATTCAGTCTGTTTCGGTTACTTTCCTGACACACATTATTAGTGTTTGAGTCAACCTGTCACTGACTGAGTCTATAATACCTACCACCATAGTCCCTGTGCCCAAGAACACCAAGGTAACCTGCCTAAATTACTAATGACCCGTAGCACTCACGTCTGTAGCCATGAAGTGCTTTGAAAGGCTGGTCATGGCTCACATCAACATCAACACCATCACCTCAGAACCCCTAGACCCACTCCAATTCGCACACCGCCCCAACAGGTCCACAGATGACGCTGTCTCTATTGCACTCCACACTGCCCTTTCCCGCCTGGACAAAAGGAACACCTACGTGAGAATGCTGTTCATTGACGACAACTAAGCGTTCAACAACATAGTGCCCTCAAAGCTCATCACTAAGCTAAGAACCCTGGGACTAAACACCTCCCTTTGCAACTGGATCCTGGACTTCTTCACGGGCCGCCCCAAGGTGGTAAGGGTAGGCAATCCTGCCACGCTGATCCTCAACAGGGGGGCCCCTCAGGGGTGCGTGCTTAGGCCCGTCCTGTACTCCCTGTTCACCCATGACTCCAACACCATCATTAAGTTTGCCGACGACACAATGGTGGTAAGCCTGATCACCAACAACAATGAGACAGCCTATAGGGAGGAGGTCAGAGACCTGGCACTGTGGTGCCTGGACAACAACCTCTCCCTCAACGTGATCAAGACAAAGGAGAAAATCGTGGACTACAAGAAAAGGAGGGCCCATTCTCAGCGACGGGGCTATAGTGGAGCAGGTTGAGAGCTTCAAGTTTCTTGGTGTCCAGAAACCAACAAACTATAGTGGTTCAAACACACCAAGACAGTCATGAAGAGGGCACAACAACGCCTATTCCCCCTCAGGAGACTGAAAAGATTTGCGTCCTCAGGTACTCAAAAACATCTACAACTGCACCATCAAGAGCATCCTGACTGTTTGCATCACCACCTGGTATGGCAACTGCTCTGCCTCTGACCGCAAGGTGCTAGAGAGGGTAGTGTGTAGGGCCCAGTACATCACTGGGGCCAAGCTTCCTGCAATCCAAAAATTGCCAAAGACTCCAGACACCGTAGTCGTAGATAGTTATCTCTTCTACCGCATGTCAAGCGGTACCGGAGCGCCAAGTCTAGGTCCAAACGGCTTCTTAACAGCTTCTAACCCCAAGCTATAAGACTAATGAACAGCTAATCAAATGGTTACCCAAACTATTTGCATTGACCCCTACCCCCTTGTATACTCTGCTGCTACTTGTTATGTATCATCTATGCATAGTCACTACACCCCTTCCTACATGTACATATTACCTCAATTACATCAACTAACCTGTACCCCCGCACATTGATTTGGCACTGGTACCCACTGTATATAGCCTCGTTATTGTTTTGTTTTGTATTGTTACTGTTTTATTTTTTTTACTTTATTTTATTTTAGTAGTATTAAGTAAGTCTTATTTTTCTTAAAACTGCATTGTGGTTTAAGGACTTGTAAGCATTTCACGGTAAGGTAATACTGTTGTATTCGGCGCATATGACAAATAAGATTTGATTTGATAAATCATCAAAAACAAAGGAGAGGATTCACGTGATGCTGCGAAGCAAGGTGGTTGTCTGAACGGAGCCTCCCGATAAAACCCTCCCGATTTTCTCAAAGTTCGATAGAATAGTACATTTAGTATAATTGTTTTGGAGGGGAAAGTTACTATAATTTGTTTTATCTACGTTTTTCGACAATGTCTGCGTTGAAATCAGCTTCAACATGTACACGTAGCGCAATCACTGGCGCAGCGGTTGACAAGGCCAACGTTAGCTCTGTTGCTAGCACTTCAGCAAGCATGACTTTGAACGGGCAGAACATAGAACCCAGCTCGTTGTTGAGCTTGCAATCATCCCCAAGGCCAAGGAAGAAATGGGTAGAGTCAGCACCATTCTTGAATCTCTTGAATCGGATGTTTCTCAGGTCAAACAATCTCAGATGGATTTGCAAGAAGATGTATCGGACATATTACAGAGGCGAGATGAGGCAGAGGGTCAGATATCAAAGCCGGAGGACGACAATGATCGACTGATTAAGAACATCAAGAAGAACGCCAAACTGTGTAAGGATCTCCACAGAGGCTTGCAAGACGCGGCTAACCAAGACAGGCGCCTCAATTTAAGACTTTTAAGGGTCAAGGAGGGTCTGAAGGATGGTAAGCTGCGGGAATGCGTGAGACGAATTATCTCTGAGGCTCTGGGGGTGGATCTGGACGAATCCGAGCTTCAACGAGTCCAATGGTCCCTAGCACCAATGCCGAGTCAGAATCAGCCACCTAGACCAATCATTATCCGCTTTCTCGGGGATCTGGAGAGAGAGAGTACTGGCCGCTGCAAAGTGAATGTATCGACAGAAGAGAGAGGTGACCTGGACGTGCTGCAAGAAATAAGGGCATGGATGGGATAGCTATATTGGACGGTGAGTTGTGTGTGACACACTATCGCAAAGACACTGTGAAATTACAATTTGGATAACTAATAGCTACAATATTTAGCTATTTGTCTATTTCAGACTGTATACTGTAGCTACAATGCTATTTTGATCACTGGAGGTTCAGCCGGTTGGCACCTCAATCAAATCTAACAAACTAACAAAGGTTGAGATTGTCATATGTGATAGCATGACAGCATCGAAAATGATTGATTTTCAATATAATTCTAACACCTAATAAGAAATGATAAATGTCTAAAACATATACAAAGTTAATTTCATGGAATATCAACGGTTCACAGAATCCAATTAAGAGGAACATTTTTTATACTTTTCGATGTACCGATTCCATGGCACATGTTTTATGAATTTACACGCAAAACGAAGCCGGATTCAAAAATAGTACCCGCAAACACCAGTCTCAACATCAGCAGTGAAGATGCGACTCCGGGATGCTGGCCTACCAGGCAGAGTTCCTCTGTCCATTGTCTGTGTTCTTTTGCCCATCTTAAATATATTATTTTTATTGGCCAGTCTGAGATATGGCTTTTTCTTTGCAACTCTACATCCCGGCGTCGCCTCCTCACTATTGACACTGAGACGGGTGTTTTATGGGTACTATTTATTGAAGCTGAATATTGAGGACTTCTGAGGCATCTGTTTCTCAAACTAGACACGCTAATATACTAGTTCTCTTGCTCAGTTGTGCACCGGGGCCTCCCACTCCTTTTTCTATTCTGGTTAGGGCCAGTTTGTGCAGTCCTGTGAAGGAAGTAGTATACAGCATTGTACGAGATCTTCAGTTTCTTGGCAATTTCTCGCATGGAATAGCCATCATTTCTCAGAACAAGAATAGACTAACGAGTTTCAGAAGAAAGTTCTTTGTTCCTGTACATTTTGAGCCTGTAATCAAACCCACAAATGCTGATGATCCAGATACTCAACTAGTCTAAATAAGGCCAGTTTTATTGATTATTTAATCAGAACAACAGTTTTCAGCTGTGCTAACATAATAGCAAAAGGGTCTTCTAATGATCAATTTGCCTTTTAAGATTATAAACGTAGATTAGCTAACACAATTTGCTATTGCAACCCAGGAGTGATGGTTGCTGATAATGGGCCTCTGTACGCCTATGTAGATATTCTTTTAAAAATCACCCGTTTCCAGCTACAATAGTCATTTACAACATTAAAATGTCTACACTGTATTTCTGATCAATTTGATGTTATTTTGATGGACGAAAAATGTGCTTTTTTTCAAAAACAAGAACATTTCTAAGTGACCCCAAACTTTTGAACTGTAGTGTATATACAGTTGAAGTTGGAAGTTTACATACACTTAGGTTGGAGTCATTAACCTGTTACATTTATGGGGGCGCTATTTCATTATTGTATAAAAAAACGTGCCCGTTTTAAGCGCAATATTTTGTCACAAAAAGATGCTCGACTATGCATATAATTTTTGGAAAGAGAACACTCTGACGTTTCCAAAACTGCAAAGATATTGTCTGTGAGTGCCCCAGAACTGATGCTACAGGCGAAACCAAGATGAAACTTTAAACAGGAAATGAGCAGGATTTTTGAGGCTCTGTTTTTCATTGTCTCCTTATATGGCTGTGAATGCGCAAGGAATGAGCCCGCCCGATCTATCGTTTCCCCAAGGTGTCTGCAGCATTGTGACGTATTTGTAGGCATATCATTGGAAGATTGACCTTAAGAGACTACATTTGCCAGGTGTCTGCCCGGTGTCCTCCGTCGAAATTGGTGCGTCATCTTCAACTGCACGTCTTTTTCCAAGCGATTCACAGGAGAAAGTAGACATTCACAAACGATATATCAATGAAGAGATATGTGAAAAACACCTTGAGGATTGATTCTAAACAGTGTTTGCCGTGTTTCAGTCGATATTATGGAGTTAATTTGGAAAACAGTTCGCCGTTTTGATGACTGAATTTTCGTTTTTTTTTGGTACCCAAACGTGATGTACAAAACGGAGCGATTTCTCCTACACAAAGAATCTTTCAAGAAAACTGAACATTTGCTATGTAACTGAGAGTCTCCTCATCGAAAACATCCGAAGTTCTTCAAAGGTAAATGATTTTATTTGAATCCTTTTCTGGTTTTTGTGCATATGTTGCCCGCTAAATGCTACGCTAAATGCTACGCTATCTATCAATACTCTTACACAAATGCTTGTTTTTCTATGGTTTAAAAGCATATTTTGAAAATCTGAGATGACAGTGTTGTTAAGAAAAGGCTAAGCTTGAGAGCTAGCACATTCATTTCATTTGCGATTTTCATAAATAGTTAACGTTACGTTATGCTAATGAGCTTGAGGCTATAACTGGATACAGGTTTTTTTCATAGCCAAACGTGAACAAAACAAAGCGATTTGTCCTACACAAATAATATTTTTTTGAAAAACTGAACATTTGCTATCTAACTGAGAGTCTCCTCATTGAAAACATCTGAAGTTCTTCAAAGGTAAATGATTTTATTTGAATGATTTTCTTGTTTTTGTGAAAATGTTGCTGGCTGAATTCTAGGCTTATAACTATGCTAGCTGTCAATACTCTTACACAAATGCTTGTTTAGCTATGGTTGAAAAGCATATTTTGAACATCTGAGATGACAGTGTTGTTAACAAAAGTCTAAGCTTGAGAGCAAATATATTTATTTCATTTCATTTGCGATTTTCATGAATAGTTAAAGTTGCGTTATGCTAATGAGCTTGAGGCTATAAATAGGATCCCGGATCCGGGATTGCTCGACGCAAGAAGTTAAAACTCATTTTTCAATCACTTCATACATTTCTTGTTAACAAACTATAGTTTTGGCAAGTCGGTCAGGGAAACTACTTTGTGCATGACACAAGTAATGTTTTCAACAATTGTTTACTTATAATTCACTGTATCACAATTCCAGTGGGTCAGAAGTTTAAATACACTAAGTTGACTGTGTCTTAAAACATCTTGGAAAATTCCAGAAAATTCTGTCATGGCTTTAGAAGCTTCTGATAGGCTAATTGACATCATTTGAGTCAATTGGAGGTGTACCTGTGGATGTATTTCAAGGCCTACCTTCAAACTCAGTGCCTCCTTGCTTGACATCATAGGAAAATCAAATTAAGTGAGCCAAGACCTCAGAAAAAAAATGTAGACCTCCACAAGTGTGGTTCATCCTTGGGAGAAATTTCCAAATGCCTGAAGGTACCACGTTCATCTGTACAAACAATAGTACCCAAGTATAAACAGGACCTTGTGAAGATGCTGGAGGAAACTGGTACAAAATAATCTATATCCTCAGTAAAACGAGTCCTATATCGACATAACCTATAAGGCCGCTCAGCAAGGAAGAAGCCACTGCTCCAAGACCGGCATAAAAAAGCCAGACTACAGTTTGCAACTGCACATGGGGACAAAGATCGTACTTACTGGAGAAATGTCCTCTGGTCTGATGAAACAAAAAAAATAACTATTTCGCCATAATGACTATCGTTATGTTTGAAGGAAAAAGCGGGACGCTTGCAAGCTGAAAAACACCCTCCCAACTCTGAAGCACAGGGGTGGCAGCATGTTGTGGGGGTGCTTTGCTGCAGGAGCGACTGGTGAACTTCACAAAATAGATGGCATGATGAGGACAGAAAATGATGTGAATATATTGAAGCATTATCTCTAGACATCAGTCGGGAGGTTATAGCCTGGTTGAAAATGAGTCTTCCAAATGGACAATGACCTCAAGCATACTTCCAAAGTTGTGGCAAAATGGCTTAAGGACAACAAAGTCAAGGTTTTGGAGTGACCATCACAAAGCCCTGCCCTTAATCCTATATAAGATTTGTGGGCAGAACTGAATAAGTGTGTGTGAGCAAGGAGGCCTACAAACCTGACTCAGTTACACCAGCTATGCCAGGAGGAATGGGACACAATTCACCCAACTTATTAAAGGAAGCTTGTGGAAGGCTACCTGAAATGTTTGACCCAAGTTAAACAATTTAAAGGCAATGCTACCAAATACTAATTGAGTGTATGTAAACTTCTGACCCACTGGGAATGTGATGAAAGAAATAAAAGCTGAAATAAATCAATCTCTCTACTATCATTCTGATATTTCACATTCTTAAAATAAAGTGGTGATCCTAACTGACTGAAGACAGGGAATTTTTACTAGGATTAAATGTATTTGGCTAAGGTGTATGTAAATGTCCGACTTCAACTGTATGTGTATGGATGTATGTATATATATATATATATATTTACCCCCCAAAATATATGGGGGATTGTAAATGATGCAGACAATTACATTGATGGTGTCACGCCTTGGTCATTGTATTTTGTGTTTTCGTTATATATTTGGTTAGGCCAGGGTGTGACATGGGTTTATGTATTGTATTTTCGTATTGGGGTTTGTAGTATTTGGGATTGCGGCTGAGTAGGGGTGTTGTATAGGCTTGGCTGCCTGAGGCGGTTCTCAATCAGAGTCAGGTGATTCTCGTTGTCTCTGATTGGGAACCGTATTTAGGTAGCCTGGTTTTCACTTTGTATTTCGTGGGTGATTGTTCCTGTCTCTGTGTTAGTGTTCACCAGACAGGCTGTATAGGTTTTTTCACGTTCCGTTTGTTGTTTTTGTTATTTCGTGTATCGTCATTTGTTCCATTAAAAACATGAATAACCAACACGCTGCATTTCGGTCCGACTTTCTTGCGACAAACGAAGAACGTCGTTACAGATGGAAGCAACAATTTATCCGCAATATTAAAGCTGACCCCCCCAAAAAAGGAAAAAAAAGAGGAAGAAATGTTATTGTTATCTAAAATCCCAACAAGCTGCTATAGCTTTCATCCAAGAAACTAAAAAAAGGATTGGGTTGAGCAGGTATTTCATAGTTCATAGCAAAAAACATGGTGTTGCAATTTTGGTACATAAATAGCTTAATTTTATCATGTTAAAGCAACATAAGGATGAGGAAGGAATAATTACTTGTGTTGAGGCTCTGGTAAATGGTAATAAGGTTAATGTGGTTAAGGTTAAGGTTATGTGTAATATTTATGCACCAAACAGGGAGGATCCTGGGTTTTTCAATAAGGTTAATAAGGTTATGGGAGAAATCATTGCTGGCAATACAGTGGTGGCGGGAGACTTTAACCAGGTTCAAGATGGTATCCTTGATAAAACTACTTATTCTAAAACTGTACCAAGGGAAAGAGCAGCGATACACCTATTAATGAGGGATCTGGGTCTGATAGATGATAGATATATGGAGACTTGTCAATCCTAGAGATAAGGAATATACATTTTATTCACGTAACCAAGAATCTCATTCCAGGATAGATTACTTTCTAATTTCCAAAAGTATGACTAAAGATGTGATAGATCGTAAAATAGGGGTTATTGCTTTGACTGACCACGCAACAGTGGAATTACGTATAGCAGTTTCGGTTGATATGGCTAAGAAAATAATTAGATGGAGAATGAGTACATCCTCAAAACATTTAATCTTTTCCTCAATAAAGATGTCAAGTTGTTTTTTTAAACAAACATTGGTTCCACTGACAAATTGAGTACAGTATGGGAGGCCAACAAAGCATATGTTAGGGGCAAGATAATAGCACACACTAGTAGACAGAAAAGGGAAGATAGAGAAAGAGCTGAAAAACTAGTCTCACATTTAAGAGCTGGAAAAAGAGTTATCCAATAAAAATCACTGTTGAAACAAGTCTGGGATCTGAAGTTTCAAGTACATGAGATCTATAACAAAAAGGCTGAAATATGCAATGAGGACTATTTTTTATGAAAGTGGTGAAAAAACAGGTAAATTGTCTAAACAACAAAAGGGTGCCAGTGTCGTAATGCCACCTATCAAAAATGGAAGTGGGGAGGTAATGACTGGTACAAACGATATGAACAATTTATTTTGTGACTTTTATTTGACTCTTTCTAAGTCAGAATGTAACTTAGACCCAGCTAAATTGAATGCCTTTTTAAAAAGATAGAGCTTCCAGGGGTGTCTCCTGATTAAATAAATGATTTGGATGCTCCTATACTAGAATCTGAGATAAGAACAGACATCACCTCAATGAAGTCTGGAAAGTCACCAGAATTAGATGACTTCCCAGTTAAGTATAATAAAATGAATATTGACGTATTAGCTCCTATATTAACACGTGTACGCAGAAGCTCTGGAACTGGAGCAGCTACATGACACTTTTAATAAGGCATTAATTTCATTATTTCTCAAGAAGCATAGAGAACCCACTGACCCAGGGGGTTTTCGCCCTGTCAGTTTAATTGGAGTTGATTGTAAGGTGCCCTCCAAAGTATTAGCCATGAGGCTGGAGAAGGTTTTACCTCGTATTATTCACACAGATCCGGTGGGATTTGTAAAAAGTAGAACCTCCACAGACAATCTTAGACGTGTGTTTCACCTCCTGTGGCTGAGTCAAACAGAGGACACTCAGGTGGCAGCCCTTTCCTTAGATGCGGAGAAGGCAGTCAATAGGGTGGAGTGAGGCTATTTAACATATACCCTTGAGAAGTTTGGCTTTGGCTCTGGATTAATCAAGTGGGTTAAGGTATTGTACTCCAATCCAAGAGCAACAGTCTTCACAAATGGTATGATCTCTTCCTTTTTTTAATCTGTCGAGAGGAACCTAGCAGGGTAGTCCCCTCTTACCGCTCCTCTTTACTCTATTTTTGGAGCTCTTGGCAGCAGCAATCAGAGCTGATTCAGGAATCAAAGAAGTGATGGGAGGCACCAGTTAGCATAAGTTGTTTTTATTTGCTGATGACATACCGTAATCCTTTTGGTTTTGAACACAATTGACATGTTCTCACAGATATCTGGTTATAAGAGGAATTGGCAGAAGTCAGAAGCTAAGTATGCCTGTATCCAAATGCTGTCCTCCTGTTGCAATGACTTCATTACAGTTCAAATGGGTACCATCAGGGATGAAATACCTGGTTATAAAATTTAGTAACGAACTACAGAATATTATACAAATTAATATGATGCCACTACTACAAAAAAAATAAAGAAAAATCTTGATAAATGGAGGTTGCTTAATCTTACTTTATGGGGTAAAATAAATACTGTTAAAATGGTCATTGCCCCACAGTTTAATTATGTGTCCATGATGCTCCCTGTGACCATTTCTCCCTTATTTCAACAGTACAAAAAAATTATTAAGGATTATCTTTTGGATGGGTTAAAAAACCCAAATAAATATGATTAAGTTATATGCTCCAAGGGATAATTGCGGACTAGCATTACCCAATGCAGAACATATACTTTGAAGTAGCAAAATTGGCCAGACACTGGGGCAATTATGATTCCCATTTGGGATGGTCTCAGATTGGGAGGTCTGTCACAGCCCCGTTGAAGCCTATTGAGGCCTAATCACAAAAAAGAATTGAGAGACAGCCAATCCTACAACATCCCCAAGAGGTATGGGTTGAGATTCATAAGATGTTTGGTATTTCCCAGTATAAATAAAAATATTATTCCATATGGCACAAGCTATTGGTTTGCAAAGGAAAACATTAATTTATCTGGGAGGTATGGCTTAGACGAGGCCTGCATGCACTATGCTCTATATGAGAAAAGAGTGCTTATGTCCTATCAGGACCTGAACATTTTATTTGCCAGATAAGGGAGATTTCTGGAAATACTTACAATTAAGGAGCTCCATGGGGTCTCTTATGAGTATTAACCTCCAAAGAGATTACAACTTGTTAGAACAATATTTCCTGTTACCAGGAATATCATACCCCGCTACAGTATTTTGTAAAATGGTATCACATGCACAATATGGAAAATGAGAATTTAAGGTTGATTTAGCAGAGGGATTTTAGTTGTGACATTGAGGAAGATGTATGGAAAAATGTTGTTTCCAATGTAGGGTGGTATACCAGGGATACAAGAGGGAAATGTACACATTATAAGATTGTTTATATTATGAATCAATGATAGCAAAATTACAGAAGAGGACAGGGACATTTTGTAAGATAGGGCATATGTTAGAAAAAATATATATGTGATGGGTGTTTTTTTGTGCATTTTTTTGCTGTTTAATGATACATTTTGATGAAAGTTTAGCCATTAATTCTGCCTCTTTGTGTGTGTGTGTGTGTGTGTGTGTGTGTGTGTGTGTGTGTGTGTGTGTGTGTGTGTGTGTGTGTGTGTGTGTGTGTGTGTGTGTGTGTGTGTGTGTGTGTGTGTGAGAGTGTGAGTGTGAGTGCGTGTGTGTGTGCGAATGTGTGTGCGAATGTGTGTGCGAACAGAGTGTCGCTACAGAGTCCCTCTGAAGGGTAGGTTCAATAAAAGCCGTTAATGAGGGAGAACGAGGTGATGGATTTGGACTGTCGCTACGAGTGTACCTCTCAGGTCCCGGGCCACTGTGGGTCTACCGCATCACTTTCTCCTCCATCTGTCAATGTTGGCCCGTCACAGGCCTTGGGCGACACCCCCACCAGCACCACTTCTACCTCTGGATCTGTGTGTGTGTGTATGTGTGTGTGTGTGAGGTCAGAGGTGAGAGGTTACTGAGATGTCACACAGCAGAGAGGACAGCTGCCATGTAGTTGCTAACTGTATGCCAACTAATAAAGGACATAGTCACACAGACTTTTCCACTGCCAAATGATTTTACTGCTTTAACTTTTTACTATGTGCTGTACATCTCTTTTACTCTTTATAGAGTTTATTTAATACAATAAAACTCAATTTGAACAACATTAAATAGGCCTACGCCCTTTGGTTATTGTAGATATTGCTATAGTCTGTTCCCATGACAAATGCCACAAGACAAATTTGATTCCACTGATACGCTACAGGCAGACAGAACAAGCTAATATAAACTCAAGGAGAATGATGCACCATCAAAACCATTCAAGCTATTAATTTCCCTTCTATACACATTAATTCATCCATGTTCTGTCATGTACATGGGTGCTTTATTTTGTGAGTTCTGATGGGGCTTTGATTCACAAGAACATCCAGAGAATTAATTTCAACACATTGCTATTACAGTGACGGCCTCCAATGAGCTAAATGAGAAAATACTGCTTGTGTTCCAAATGGCATCCTGTTTATCCCACTACTTTGGCCAGGGCCCATAGCACAAATAGGAAAAAGGGTGCCATTTGGGATTAAAACACTGTTTTGGGAGGCTTGATTATTATCCAGGCTGTTTTTCACACTGCTGCTGTTAATGGGAATTGATCATCACATCGCTAACCATGCAGAACAGCCTCCAAACAGCCCCCTCAAACCACCAAAGCGGAGGCACTTCTCTGCTATTGTGAGGAAAAAAGCACAGGGGCTTCAATGCTGACAAACAACACACTTTTTAATAATTTCTACCATTCTGTGCACTCACTAATTTTGAAGGAGATAGAAATGTTGCCAGCGCGCCACAGACAACCCTGAATGGTTGCTGAGGAGATGCTCAATGAAAGCTAAGCACTCTCTGTCACAGATGAACAGAGAGGAAAAATTATGGACAACAGTTTGACTCGTGTTGCACCAGTTCCTAAACGCTTCTGAAGTTTATAAAATAAAACAATGATGACCTATGTCTAAAAAGGAAGAAGAAACTACAGCATTCCAGGCACTTGGAAGCACGATAAGTGTGCTAATTCAGGTTTGAGATATGGGGCTGGATGTATCAAGCATGCTGATCTAAGATCGGTTTTTAGGAAAACAATTAATAATATTACATTTACTGGGAGCACCTAATACTAGGTCAGAGACGCTTGATGCTTACATCCCCTGATAACCTACTCTTTCTAACTCCCTGCAGTATTTGGTAGGACACTGGAGTGTCACTAAGCCTATGTGGTTATCTATCTTCAATTATTTACTCAAGGCTAACAGACCCCCGATGAAATTTCCTACTGCAATGCAGAGACTCGAGATGGACCTAGGGATGCACAAGTGTGTGTGTGTGTGTGTGTGTGTGTGCGTGTGTGCGTGCGTGTGCGTGTGTGTGCGTGTGTGTGTATGTGTGTGTGTGCGTGTGTGTGTGTGTAGACACAACCTTCAGAAACGGCAAAGGAAGAAAAGAAAAACAGTGTTGACTACAAACACTCTCCAAGGTCTCTCAGGGTGAGGGAGAGCAAGGCTATTGACTTTTTGCTGGTTATTGATATTTTTTCTCTCCAAAAGCTATGGACGATACTTTTGTCAGGCGTAGGACCTTTGCACCAGACTACCTGTCTAAAGTTTGCTCATCTGCTTTTTCACAGAAATGAGTGAACACTAAACAATGAATATAATAACTTGTTGATGAAGATACAGTATATTCTTCTTGGTATTGTTGTATTATATTGTATTGGTTTAGTGTATTTGAATGCTGACTTCACAAAAATCATTTCCATGTAAATGGACAATAACGTTATCGTATCAGACCCTTGAGTGACTGTGTGACTCCAGACTGCCTCATGCAATTATTCAGAAGATAAAACAAGATAATATTGCAGGAAAAGAAATGATTAGAGCTTGTGGTTGAAGTCAGGTCTTCTGTTCAATGTGTGTGTCTGTGTTTGTTCAGAAGCTAGTTGAAGTTAAATCTTCAATCCTTGTAAAGCACCAGCATGAATCTAGGCCATCCTCAGTCTCAGACCAACAGTGTTTGATTCCAAATGTAAGGCACACTATTCAAAATGACTTAGTGAGTGGTGACTGATTTGTCACTTTTAAGGACAATCTGCGACCGTCATTACAGAGACAATTATCATTGTAATTAATTTGATAAAGTTTTAGATGTATGTTTCAAACACAGCTTCACAGTGGTTTAATAAAATATAAATAATCTGGAGTATTACTACTGGTTGATTAGTTTGTAAAATTTCAGTCAAATGTCCTCGTCTATGATTTTTAGCAGATGTAGTAGGTACAGTCTCCTCTAAAATCAATTGGTTACATTGTTGTGATACTTATATCTCAGGCTGATCCTATTTCCAACACAATCTCTATTTCAGGACTGCAGTCAAAATGGCTTCCATGGCCTGTCAAAAACATTAACCGACCAGCCATCTTTATTCCACCTGCAACCAGTATTCTTCAAGAGTAATCTACCCACCACCTTCTCAATTATCATTATCTGGCAACCTTATAAAACATTTATGTAAGTTCCGCCATGGAAACTCTTTCTTACTTCAGACTTCAAAAGTAGCAATTTTCACAGGTGAAAGACCTGGATGACTATGAAATTGCAAAATTGAAATGACAGAGTCGAGTCGCATATATGGAAAGGGATTACCCTCGTCTACCCTCACATCTCCTTCCCTACTATCAACCTCCAACCCATTTCAGTATCGAAGAGGCGAGGTGGGAAGCAATATATTTTCTTAGAACATCTAAATTGATGCCATATAACCTAAAGGTACGATGGCAGGGGGCGGGGGCGGGGGGAGGGGGGGATACAACAGTAATAGAACCGATCTGTACAGGGCAATATTTAGTAGTCTCTCTTCAGTTAGGGCCTTCAGACACAGCTGTGTTAAGGAGCTATCATTTCACCTTAACAACAGCTATATTTAACACACTTGCATTCACAGAGATAATATACTGTACCTTACAGCTGGCAACAACTGGATCAATCTGAAATTATTGCTTAATACTCTCTGATAGCTTAGGCAGCAACAGGAAGGACCATTTTGCCTCGAAGAACCAACTGAACCCACAATTCTGGCATTGCAAGCACCATGCTCTTCCAAATGGGCCATACAGAACCGTCTGTCAATGAAAGGATCACTCAGAAATTATTACGAAACATTCTCTATGATACTTTATTCATTCAGCCTGTGAGGAAACAACATTTACCCATTGTTTTACACTAGTAGTTGGGAGATTGAGATACATTGTAGTTTTGAGTGTATCTATTTATGAAGTGAGACAGAGACCCACTAAAACAGTCATAATATAACTGCAGAGACCAATGAAAAAGCAAAACGCAGTGATTATGAAGTAAAACATTGAGACATCACCCAATGACTCAGCATTGCTAAGTTTATCCTGAGCCTCCCTCAAAGGGTTTGACATAACTTGACATACAAGGACATTCCCTAGGGGAGACGACAGCAGTGCCAGTGCAGTATGCCATCAGTATGTCATTTGGGATGTACCCTAAGTTTCTCTCTGTAAATCTATAGTTCGCCAAGGTTCTGTCCTTTCCTCTTTCTGAAGGCCCCAGATCAAGACACGGTCTGTCAATACAAGCCAATTCAACTGGAACCAAACCATCTGGTGTGTGACTGAAGGAGTGGGAATGAAATAGGCCACACACACAAACAAAAGGACCAAGGCTCGCATTCACGCATGTACACACACACACACACACACACACACACACACACACACACACACACACACACACACACACACACACACACACACACACACACACACTCACACTCACACTCACACTCACACACACACACACACACACACACACACTGGCCACCTCCATCGTCTGTTGGACATGGCTCCCATCCCAAAACAGAAGGCCATTACACCTGGAGTAACCTGGGACGTACTGGTAGAATGGAGGGGCTAATTGGCTATTTGGATGTAAATTAGTTGGTGGCAGAGGTAAGAGGTTCACTAGCCTGGTTCCACATATGTTAATGCGGGATGATTTCATATGGAGTTGGCAAGAGAGCAGAAACAGACTGGCACCCCGGCTAGAGGTTCCTTCTCAGGGGGAAGACATTTTGGATGTTAGTGTTCTATCACAAGTCAGCCTCAAAAAGCAAACTGCTCACAGGGGAAAGAAATAAACCGAAGTCATGGGCTTATGTGAAGCCAACATACTGGATTCCAACGTAATTGTTGAACAAATTATTAATCAATAACATTATAGTACCATAGTATTGTTATCTGAAAACAGCTTCCTAATTCTTGCTCCTGCTATTTTCAGCAAATTAAGAAATCTCTCTGTTTCTTTGCACAGAATATATAAAACAGCTAGCTAATGAAACAAACTCATGAATGAGAGTTAGACCATTTAGGAGTACAGTGTTTACTAAGTTAATTTGAGAATGCTGCTAGCTGGACTGTTTGTTCATAATCAGAGGGGCAAATATGTATGTGGGTTGTGGTGGCTAATTATAGCTGTGTTATAGTTGATCATTTTTTAATGACTGGGATTGAAGAAACTAAAATTCCTGAAATTCAGTCTGAGAAGAGCCCCAATGAACGCCACTACAAATGTTCTCTTTCCTCCCGTCATTCTGAGAGCAAACAGGAGCATTAGATATTAATATAGTCCGTTTTTCTTCCCTACTGCCTTTGATTTGACAATACATCTACTGTAAATAGAGTAATTTCAAATAAATGATACTTAAATTCTGCTTGTTACTGCCATAACATGGACATGACACATCATTGTGTTTCATTTCTTTGCTTTTACCTTACCAACCCTTCAGTCATTGATCTCCTATGGCCTTCTCAGCCACCTGGTTGTCTGTTCTCTTGGCTACCTGGGTGTCCCTGTCACAGACACCTGTATGATTAATATCTCAAGTCACAGAGCTGGTCTGGTGTGATAATACAGTGAAGCGAAGGGCTGGATCCATCACTGCCACAGATAGGGTCCTATCAGGAGCCTCTCTTAGCCTCTCTGCTGGGGTTGGAAAGAGGGGGATGCAGTGAGACAGGGTGCTGTCTGTCTGATCTCTGCTGGGGATGGGAAGTGGGGGATGTAGTGAGACAGGGTGCTGTCTGTATGATCTCTGCTGGGGATGGGAAGTGGGGGATGCAGTGAGACAGGGTCCTATCAGGAGCCTCTCTTAGCCTCTCTGCTGGGGATGGAAAGAGGGGGATGCAGTGAGACAGGGTGCTGTCTGTCTGATCTCTGCTGGGGATGGGAAGTGGGGGATGCAGTGAGACAGGGTGCTGTCTGTCTGATCTCTGCTGGGGATGGGAAGTGGGGGATGCAGTGAGACAGGGTGCTGTCTGTCTGATCTCTGCTGGGGATGGGAAGTGGGGGATGTAGTGAGACAGGGTCCTATCAGGAGCCTCTCTTAGCCTCTCTGCTGGGGATGGGAAGTGGGGGATGTAGTGAGACAGGGTCCTATCAGGAGCCTCTCTTAGCCTCTCTGCTGGGGATGGGAAGTGGGGGATGTAGTGAGACAGGGTGCTGTCTGTCTGATCTCTGCTGGGGATGGGAAGTGGGGGATGTAGTGAGACAGGGTCCTATCAGGAGCCTCTCTTAGCCTCTCTGCTGGGGATGGAAAGAGGGGGATGCAGTGAGACAGGGTGCTGTCTGTCTGATCTCTGCTGGGGATGGGAAGTGGGGGATGTAGTGAGACAGGGTCCTATCAGGAGCCTCTCTTAGCCTCTCTGCTGGGGTTGGAAAGAGGGGGATGCAGTGAGACAGGGTGCTGTCTGTCTGATCTCTGCTGGGGATGGGAAGTGGGGGATGCAGTGAGACAGGGTGCTGTCTGTCTGATCTCTGCTTTGATTGGGAAGTGGGGGATGCAGTGAGACAGGGTGCTGTCTGTCTGATCTCTGCTTTGATTGGGAAGTGGGATGCAGTGAGACAGGATGCTGTCTGTCTGATCTCTGCTGGGGTTGGAAAGTGGGGGGGTGTAGTGAGACAGAGTGCTATCTGTCTGGGTGGTTTTGACTAAGTATTGTCTGCTGTCGGTCTCATCCTCGCTCTCCCTTTATCTATTTATTTACTCACATTATCTTTCACTGTCCACCCTGGCCTATTCCTGAGAATGTTGCTGATGCTTCTTCTGCTGCCGCTACAATGCTATGGGCTAATCATATTTTCTTCTTTGCTGTTGTCTACTGCAGTCTGTTCTAGCCTGTTGAATGGCATACAAGAATAGCTCCAAACTAATCAGATCAGCATGTACCAATAACGTTCTTCACCAAACGTCAACCTGGGTTCGAAGAGGCAGAATTGGCAGAACTCACTATTATTTTCTAAACTAGACACCGAGACATGTGGAGATAAACGGAAAGTGTCTTGATGAGGCATTCCTTCCACTCCCCCTCTGATAATAAAAAACACACACCTACATCTCTTCAACTGACAACCAGATGAGGAAAGGAGAGAGACAAAAGACAGTGTGGTTTCTCACCTGCCTATGGGCCCGGGTCAAAAGTCATGCACCATATAAAGTACAGGGTGCCATTTTGGAGGCAGGTTATATACTCCCCACAGAGACCAAGACAACACACAATAACAACCACAGAAAGACACACAGGAGTTGACAGGAAAGGGATGGCGTGGAATCTTAAAAGACCAAATCTCTTCTTATTATTGGTGTCCTTTAGCAGTGGTTTCTTTGCAGCAATTCGACCATGAAGGCCTGATTCACACAGTCTCCTCTGAACAGTTGATGTTGAGATATGTCTGTTACTGGAATTCTATGAAGCATTTATTTGGGCTGCAATTTCTAAGGCAAGTAACTCTAATGAACTTTTCCTCTGCAGCAGAGGTGACTCTGGGTCATCCTTTCCTGTGGCGTTCCTCATGAGAGACAGTTTCATCATAGCGCTTTATGGTTTTTGCGACTGCACTTGAAGAAACGTTCAAAGTTCTTCACATTTTCTGCATTGACTGACCTTCATGTCTTAAAACAATGATGGACTGTCATTTCTCTTTGCTTATTTGAGCTGTTCTTGCCATAATATAGACTTTGTATTTTACCAAATAGGGCTATCTTCTGTATACCACCCCTACCTTGTCACAACACAACTGATTGGCTCAAACGCATTAAGAAGGAAAGACATTCCACAAATTAACTTTTAACAAGGCACACCTGTTAATTGAAATGTATTCCAGGTGACTACCTCATGAAGCTGGTTGAGATAATGCCAAGAGTGTGCAAAGCTGTAATTGTATTTATTTTTTACCTTTATTTAACTAGGCAAGTCAGTTAAGACCAAATTCTTGTTTTCAATGACATCTTAGGAACAGTGGGTTATCTACCTTGTTCAGGGGCAGAACAACAGATTTTTACCATGTCAGCTCGGGGATTCAATCTTGCAACTTTTCAGTTACTAGTCCAGTGCTCTAATCACTAGGCGATCTTCATAGATGGCTGAGTCTGAATGAACCCATTAGTTGGCTCTACGAGGATAATTATCATTAATTCACTGTTTCTATTTCATTTAGTAGTGATCTGTTGCACACACGCACACACACACACACACATCCTGTCCATGCAGTAGCTTTGTATGTAACCTCTTGTACCCGGAGGTCATCAGTTGATTGACCCTAATCAACTAATGAGTGTCAATGAAAGCATTAAATTATTCCAAAAGGTGATCAATGATGAGAGGCAATGATCTGTGGGTGGTGATTTTCTTAGCTCCAGGAAGAAACGCTGTGTGTGTGTGTGTGTGTGTGTGTGTGTTCAGATTGTCTTAAAAAACGCTAGAGTCATCAAATTAGCTAGCTAGCTACTTCACTCACTGTGGTGCACGCCAAGGATCCCACAAGGCTATGGGAATGTTTAGACAGCATGCTCTAGCATTGGGTTGAAGAGGGTCCTGAGGGACAAAACACACAAGTACTATGTTGTTCAATAATTAATATAGTGAGGATAACAAGCCCATGCATTTTCTTCCCCGTAACTTATTTAGTTGTGCTGAATTAGTATTGTGTGAAAATATGTTCATATATTTGCTTTAGTTGATAGTTGGTAAATAGATATTGTATGCTGCTTCCAGAAATGAACGAAGGTACACACACACTCATAGGGACAAACACACACACACACACTAAGATCGCTCTTAGAGGACCTTCTGCAATCCCACATCCAAATCAAATGAAATTGTATTTATTACATGTTTCGTAAACAACAGGTGTAGACGACCAGTGTGATGCTTGCTTACAGGTCCTTTTAAAACAATGCAGAGTTAAAGATAAAAAAAAATATATATTAAAGAAATAAACAATAGTGACAAAAATAGGAATAGAAATAGGAAATAGGAAAAATAACATGCCTATATACATGGAGTAGAAAATAACATGTCTATACTGTATATATATGGAGTAGAAAATACATGTCTATACAGTATATATATGGAGTAGAAAATAACATGCCTATATACATGGAGTAGAAAATAACATGTCTATACTGTATATATATGGAGTAGAAAATACATGTCTATACTGTATATATATGGAGTAGAAAATAACATGTCTATACTGTATATACATGGAGTAGAAAATAACATGTCTATATATATGGAGTAGAAAATAACATGTCTATACTGTATATATATGGAGTAGAAAATAACATGCCTATATACATGGAGTAGAAAATAACATGTCTATACTGTATATATATGGAGTAGAAAATAACATGCCTATATACATGGAGTAGAAAATAACATGTCTATACTGTATATATATGGAGTAGAAAATACATGTCTATACAGTATATATATGGAGTAGAAAATAACATGTCTATACTGTATATATATGGAGTAGAAAATAACATGCCTATATACATGGAGTAGAAAATAACATGTCTATACTGTATATATATGGAGTAGAAAATACATGTCTATACAGTATATATATGGAGTAGAAAATAACATGCCTATATACATGGAGTAGAAAATAACATGTCTATACTGTATATATATGGAGTAGAAAATACATGTCTATACAGTATATATATGGAGTAGAAAATAACATGCCTATATATATGGAGCAGAAAATAACATGTCTATATATATGGAGTAGAAAATAACATGTCTATACAGTATATATATATGGAGTAAAAAATAACATGTCTATATATATGGAGTAGAAATAACATAGCTATATTTATGGAGTAGAAAATAACATGTACATATATATGTACATATATATAGAGTAGATCATAACATGGCTATATTTATATATATAAGGAGTAGAAAATAGCATGGCTATATATATATTGAGTAGAAAATAACATGGCTATATTTGTGGTGTAGAAAATAACATGTCTATATATATATATGGAGCAGAAAATAACATGTCTATATATATATGGAGTAGAAAATAACATGTATATACAGTATATATATGGAGTAGAAAATAACATGTCTATATATATATGGAGTAGAAAATAACATGGCCATATATATGGAGTAGATAATAACATGGCTATATATATATATATATATATATATATATATATATATATATATATATATATATATATGGAGTAGAAAACAACATGTCTATATATGGAGTAGAAAGTAACATGACTATATACAGGGGGTACCAGTACCGAGTCGGTGTGCAGGGGTACGAGGTAATTGAGGTAGATATGTACTGTACATACTGTACAGGGAAGGGTAAAGTGACTAGCAGCAGTGTATGGTGAGTGTGAAAGTGTACGCTGTGTGTGTATGAGAGAGTGTGTTGGGTCTGTACGCACGTGTGTGCATGTTAAGTATGTGTGGGCATATGTAGTGTATGTGTCATGTGTATGTGTTTGTGTATGTATGTGTGTGTTAAGTTGTCAATGTAAGTATGTGTGAGTGTGCAAGTATGCATTTCTCTTCCTTGAATTCTCATTTATTTTAAGACATTGGTACGGGTTCACTTTGAATTATTTTGGAGTATGATTCATAGCCAATCTGGAGGAGGGTTACAGGCGGCTTCGCATACACAGTACATTATATGTAAAACCAATACTTATAGAATAATCTACAGATACCAGGCCGTGAACTTCAAAAGATTTCCCAAAAGGAAGATGTATATTTATGTATGCGTGTGTGGTGCATGCAATTTCATATGTAGGACTCTTGGGAATTTGCTGCATTTTGTTTGCATCAAAGATCAAAGCTTTGTTAGTAGCTGGGGGTTGGTGTACTGATCCTGAGGTACCACCAGGCAGATTACTGCAATGTCTTTTACCAGTTTCTGTGTCTGTTTATTCACACTGCTAACATATTTAACAAGTTGGATAATAGCTATGAAATAGGGAAAGCAGCTAGCCTAGTGGTTAAGAGCATTCTAGTAACTGACAGACTAGTAACTGACAGGTTGTTTGCTCATAAACCCCGAGCAGACTAGTTGAACAATCTGTCGATGTGCCCTTGAGCAAGTCACTTAACCCTAATTGCTCCTGCATGTGGATGAGAGTGTCGGCTAAATGACTAAACTGTAAATGGTAAGGTTGCAGGAATGGGTGGGGAAAGATGAACCAAATCAGTGCTGACCTTCACTGATGTGTAATAGCACAGAGAGACAGAAAAGGTTAGGTTGAAACAAAAAGTGGACTGATGAGGTAGGAATATATGAAAGACAGTGGCTAGTGCCTAGACAAAGGTAATTGGTTGCATATAAACATGGTGCACCCCAGATACAAACACATTGATAATGCTGTAACAGATCATGTTGATAATGACACGCTTGTCCTGGACTCGATTATCTACATCTAGGGATTAT
The DNA here is from genome assembly GCF_036934945.1 of Oncorhynchus masou masou. Taxonomy (NCBI): domain Eukaryota; kingdom Metazoa; phylum Chordata; class Actinopteri; order Salmoniformes; family Salmonidae; genus Oncorhynchus; species Oncorhynchus masou. The sequence goes on along the minus strand of NC_088242.1, from coordinate 17,544,354 downwards.
CTTTCTGTTTCACACAAAGAGGGCCTTTTGATGTAATGAGACAGCCATCGATTCTGTAGCTATCAGCAAATGATCCTCCTCAACACTTCATCACAATTGATATGACGGTGCTCCTTTGAGTGGTTCATACAACATGTCATCATGGACACCATCAATGGTTGTTGAAAAAACTAATGGATTGATGATTGTTTATTGAAAATTGTAATTAATAGATTTTTTGGCCATTTTTTTCAAAGCAATTGGAGGTAATGTACATACAGTTAGATGATTCACCTATTCAGCTGAGAGAGCAGATTTTTTTTGCTTCTCTTATTTAGGTGGTGTGTACTCGACAGTATGTAGTATCTGCTCATATTGACAGTCTATCCAGAATGCATTTACACCTGTGAGCAAATATGAACATGGATGGCTTTCATTGACATGAGTAGCACATTGCTATTCCATTAAGATGAACCGATTTGGAACAGAAAAGTAGGACAGGCGCATCAGCAGCAGTATCAAGCTTCATTTCCTTCCTGACGGCCAATTCTTTGGCTTGTGTCGCGATTTAAGATAGTGCCTCATACACGGATTACAGATTAGACACAATTACAGACCATTGTCTGATCTTCCACCATGGATTGCATGCTGCTGCTACGGTTCACGGGCCAGGACTAATCTTAGGAGGGGGGAGAAAACATTCACCCCAGATCAATATTTATGAAATGGAAACGAATAATAACATCGGAATTTACTTGCTTGGATTATTTCTTTATCTCTCTCACTGTCTCTTTCTGTCTCTCTCTTTCTGTCTCTCTTTGTTTGTCTCTCTCTCTCTCTCTCTCTCTCTCTCTCTCTCTCTCTCTCCCTCTCTCTCTTTCTGTCTCTCTTTGTTTCTCTCTCGCTCTCTCTCTCTTTTCCTTACAGTCACAAACTGAGCACTGAGCTCTATGAAAACAGACAAGCAGGCAGGAAGCTAGTAAAAGAGGATGATGCCTGGGTTGGTTTCTCCTTCCCTTTGTGGACAGACAGAAATGGTCTGGAACACTCCGACGGACTCGGGAGGCATGGGGAGGGATGGAGAGAGGCTGTGTCTATTTTAGGTTCCCAATCATTGTGTCTGTATGCATTTCCTAGAAACTGGGCCATCATTTGCTGTATGTGAGTCTCGAAAGCCTTGAATGCAATAGAATGCAAAATTTCTTCCTGAAAAGCTAATTAGTGTTTGGACAGAATTAATGCCTTATCCTCTGTGGCATAAATGCACACGGAGGACAGTGAGACAATTAGCCAATGAGCCGAGCTCGGGTTCCACCCAATACCCAATCAGAGAGAGGAGTCAAGGTTTGGGCTCTACCTAATATCCAATCAGAGGGATCAAGTAACTTGACTGTGCCTTTATTGATTATGTTGTCTAGACTACAATATTCTTTATTCCTAGATCTGTTTTGATTGCACAGTATTGCCCTTGCTTGTTTCTCAAAAGGGACGTTTTGATCAATTATTAATTAGTTATGCCAACACACCGCTTTGAACATGTCAGCAGTATAATATCTAATATGAAAGCAGCCCCCACAGCTGAGTATCAACCCACGGTGAACACGGGAAGTAAATACTTCAACATTACCGATCCTCTTTTCACAATAAGGACAATATGTTTATTTAAAGTAAAAGTTAATAAATCTGGATAATACTTCAAGTGCCAGAAGAAACTGTGTATTCGGAATACTTTTAGAAACTCAAAGAAAATAACGTAGTAGGATAACATTTCTTATGTTTGCTTAGAAATACAACCTATTCAGAGGGGTTGGGTTAAATGCAGAAGACACATTTCAGTTGAATGCATTCAGTTGTTGTTCCTTTCCTCATTTCTCCTGCTTTTTAAGCTACCTCAACACATTTACTCTCTACTATTACCCACAATGACCACTAGTTTTACCTCACAATTACCACAAACGACTTCTGGGCAATTGAGGAGTGAAGCAAAAATCCTGAAAGGTTGTGATGTGATTTGAATGACTGCCCATTCTCTTGTTATTATGTCTTTGGAAGGTCAGCCAGCTAGTTTGTGAGACAGACCCCATTCCTCTGACTCCTTGACTCTTTTGGTCTGTGGCTGATCAAGCATTAGCCAGACACCTCCTTCAAGCCCAGTGCACATATACCCAAGGGGTGAACTCTAAGCCCATACCCTGGTCCATCAATTTGGCATGAAAGTGATTCAATGTTCACTGCTCTACCAAAATCACTCTCTTTTATCCCAAGACATGCAGTCGCTTCATAGCCTCGGAATTGCACAACAATTTAAACGACAACTACCCTGGTTTTCATTGGCCTCTCCTCTTTTTTTATTTCTCTTTTATTTGTTATTTTGAGCATGGAGGCAGAAAACGCCCCCTGGGCTGTGCCCTATGAAGCATCATGTGTATTTCTTCACTACAATAGTGCTTGAGGAGGCCACCCCACATAGTGCTGTCTCTCCCTGGTGAGACACACACAAAAGCAACTTTAGAGAGGTAGGAGCAACTTACCCCTATCCTCCCCTATACACAATAACCTAAATGAGTCCTGGCCATACAGTCTAGTCTGCATGTCTGCACGCAATCCAGCTTCCAATAGAACCAGCATTGTTAAAATTGTTGAACTATGGATTTTTTGCAAATATCTATTTAGTAAAACACATATTGATTTAGTTACTCCTTTTAAACATGTTTTGGGTTGTCTGTAAGCTCCACAAGCAAAATATCTTATTTGAAAGAACTAATAAAGCTGTCGATATTAATAATTTTCAACCATTTTTCGGAACAATAATTTATATGATGAAAATGCACCTGCATGTTTTAATTGACATATAATGATATGTAATACTTAATATCTTTGTTTGTTTCTCCAGAAGGAGATATTATTAAATCACTCTATTCCAATGTGTCCTATGTCATGTTTTGAAATGTAATATGTCACATTTGATTGCAGCATATGTCTAGCAGTGTCATTGCATACATTGGCATACACAGTGATGCTATGTTAAGCTGATGATGGGGTACCCTGCTGGAGACGTGATTCACCCACTGTTATTGAGGTCAGATGCATCATCGAACAGCTAAGAGCACATAACACAACACATAATACGCGTAATATTAGGACAGTTATGAGAACATCCGTATTGTGTAAGTTGTTGGGTAAGCATGTAATGTGCAGTGAGTGAACAAAATATTAAGAACACTTGCTCTTTCATGACATACAGTGCCTTCAGAAAGTATTCATACCCCTTGATTTATTGCACATTTTGCTGTGTTACAGCCTGAATTGAAAATGTATTAAATAAACCAATTTCTCACCCATCTACACACAATAACTCAAAATCACAAAGTGAAAACATGTTTTTAGAAAGGTTTGCAAATGTATTGAAATTGTACATCAGTATTCACTCCATGAATCAATACTTTGTAGAAGCACCTTCAGCAGTGATAACAGCTGTGAATCTTTCTGGGTAAGTCACAAAGAGCTTTCCACACCATTATTCTTTAAACATTTTAGACTGAACCAGGTTTTTCTCTAGGATTTTGCCTGTGCTTAGCTCCATTCTGTTTCTTTCTTATCCTGAAAAACTCCCCCGTCCTTAACGATTACAAGTATACCCATACAGTAGCATGATGCAGCCACCACTATGCTTGAAAATATGGAGAGTAGTAATCATTAATGTGTTGTATTGGATTTGCCACAAACATATCACTTTGTATTCAGGACAAAAATGTAATTGATTTTCAAAATGTTTCTGCAGTATTACTTTAGTGCTTTGTTGCAAACAGGATGCATGTTTTGGAATATTTTTTATTGTGTACAAGCTTCCTTCTTTTCACTCTGTCAATTAGGTTAGTATTGTGGAGTAACTACAATGTTGTTGATGCATCCTCAGTTTTCTCCTATCACAGTCATTGTACCCTAACTCTTTTAAAGTCACCATTGGCCTCACGGTGAAATCAATGAGCGGTTTCCTTCCTCTCTGGCAACTGAGTTAGGAAGGATCCCTGTATCTTTGTAGTGAATACTTTCTGAAGGCACTGTAGACTGACCAGGTGAATACAGGTGAAAGCTATGATCCCTTATTTGTGTAATTTGTTAAATCCACTTCAATATGTGTAGATGAAGGGGAGGAGACAAGTTAAAGAACATTTTTTTGTCTTGAGACAATTGAGACATGGATTGTGTGTGTGTGCCATTCAGAGGGTGAATGGGCAAGACAAAATATTTTTTCAAAGTGCGTTTGAGCGGGTTATGGTAGTAAGTGCCAGGCGCACCGGTTTGTGTCAAGAACTACAACACTGCTGGGTTTTGCCACGCTCAACAGTTTCCCATGTGTATCAAAAATGGTCCACCACCCAAAGGACATCCAGCCAACTTGATACAACTGTGAGAATCATTGGAGTCAAAAAAGGCCAGCATACCTCTGAGGGTAAAAGGGGGTGCAACTCAATATTAGGAAGGTGTTTCTAATAGGTTGTACACTCAGTGTATGTCAAATGCATGCAGTGACTTTTCAAACGGTTTACATTTGAAACATTCCAGAAAATAAAATACAATAATGTAAGCCGCATATAACCACAAAATGAGTCCAATTTGTTTGTGCTTTTCTTGAAAACTCTTAAGGTCATTGTCATGCCAAGTTTGGCATGTGAACAAACATCGGAGTTGGCTATACAGCAGAAACTGATCTGGGACCAGGCAGAGAACAAAAACGTACACACAAAAGAAGACGACTAATAGGTTTGGGCCCTGCATTGCGGCTGCCCTCTGCTCCAGTCTCTCAAACCTAATGTGTGTTTGTGTGGATGTGTGTGTGTATCGGGGTTGGATAAAAGAAGAATAGAAATGTCCCTCTCTCATGGACGAATGAAGTATATATTTTATTAAGTTCTGAGTTCTCCTACCTGTTGAGGTTCCCGTGGCGTCGTCTGCTTCACCCTCCTACTGGACGCTGTCGTCGTGGTGATCTCCATAATGGATGTGGACGTCTCCGACCGGTTGGCTGTGTTGGCACTCGACTGTGGCGTGATGGACGAGGGCGACTCCCCCACCAGCCTCACGCTGCCCTGGATGCGGATGTTACGATCTCCTTCTGTGGCCATGTTGAACACCTTCAGCCCGTTATAGTAGAGACCTGAGAGCTGGCCCTGAAACGGGCGACTCCTGTCCCGGTCCCAGCCACCTATCTGTATGGTGGTCTGGCTGTTGAAGATAGTGAGCTGCCGACCTGCGGGAAAACAACGTTACATATATACGAGAATGTATGTTGGAAGGAACGCGGACGGACTCTGCCGCCGCAAATTCCCTACTTGTACTTTGAGTCACAACAGAAATCCAAAACAAAAGAGTGATGAAAAATAATCGCGCATAAGAAAAATGACAGATTATTTGCCCAGTCGGCTAATGAGTCGCGATAAATTACCCGTTGCTAGAGGCAAACATCTCATGGTAATTTATTGCGGTTTGAATGATGGGTTGGCTATGGAACAAAGGGAGAAAGAATAAAGAAAAAACATTTACAGTTGTTGTAAATTAATGCACTGTAGCTTTGCTAAAAGGACAATCAAATCAACTTAACTGCAGGGAGGACATTAATCCTGGTAGGCGTGCGAATCTTGTCGCATTACTTCACAGCAATGTACTAAACTGCAATTGATTTATTCCTTGAAATAATAAGACAATCTTGGAAGTGTGAGTTTTTACTGCTTAAGTAACGGAAATAAAAAAGGGACAGATTGTCCATGAGAAATGGTCTGTGGAGAAAATAGACCTGACAGATGTGTCATCCTATATAGTGTCCAATTATCCTCTTTGAATAGCTTCATACTTTAATTCCTTTGAAAACACTTACCACTTTTACCATTTACTGTTTAGTTTCATTATGCGAACCAAAAAACACCATTCAAAGTTGCGGAATGTATAGACTTTTTGAGTTTCATTACGATAATTATCATACGTTTCTAAAGCTTTGCCAAGGTTTTAAAATGTTTCCTATTACTTTCAACATCATCATCATCATCTCAAGACCGCCTTTTAGCAAGAAGTGAACGCAACTTAAAACTTACACGTGATATGAAAAATGAGGCACATAACAAAAGAGTCATTCCTGACAGTAAAAATAACTGAACAAACTGAACCAGAAAACATTCAAATGAAAAATAACCATGGCACATACGAGTTGGGAGATACAACTTGGTTTTTAGAAACATACAAAAAGGCATGCACTCAAACTTTTATGTTTTATGATACATTTCCTTGATCTTCATTCCCTATACATATTTACAAAATCTGTTAAAGGGACTCACTTTCTTTATGCCAATTAATATTACACTCTATTTACCATTTAAATGTATTGCAGTTTAATCAGTATGATCCATTATAAATCAACCACATACATTTATGTGTATCAAATATAACACTACAAATATCAACTGAATGGATCATTTAACTGGACCTTTTTTAGTTGATCATTTAGGTGTTTACATCAAATAACAACAATGATATAATAATTTATGTACATTTTAACAGTGTTGACATTACTTCAAGAAATAGTTAGATTTATGTTTACAGTCCCTTTAACCTGAAGCTGACAGACGTATTAAACAGTTGACATCTCTAAAAAGAAGAATACATTATTATATGCAAAAGTGTGCAATGTTACTAGCTAGCTACATTTAACTGTTTTAAATCATTTAGTTTTATTTAAGTTTTACTGAACATTTATTTTTTTAAGGTTTATTGGTTACAAAAAGTATTACTGGGTTATGATCAAATTATTTTTATTTGAAGTTTTAATCAATGTTTTTACCTTTGTCGAGTAGCCATTCGTCAACTACTCGACCAAGTCGATATGGGATTCGCTGTCTAGCAATCGCCAGGCGTTCGTTATCATTGTTGCCTTTAAAGTTTAAAGAGACATTTCAGTGGTTAAAGTCTGTAAAGTCAAAGGTTAAATGTTAATACTTAATCATTGAGCTATAACAACTGCCACAAAGGTTTAAATATGTTTTTGACGTTTAAAAAAAAAACAGTTACCTACAACATTTCATCGACCCAACTTCACTTACTCAAATCATTTAATTTTAATTTTAGCCAACAAATTATTCCTATATTAATTGAGAATTAGCACGCTGAAGTTTCAACTAGGTTAATAAAGTTATGTTACTGTAGAAGCCAAATCACAAATTTAAACATTTTCATAACATAAGTCTTGCCAAAATGATTTCTAAAAACACATATTCCTTCTTTTCTTTCTTTCTTTTTGGCAGACTTTTTTAGCTAGTTATACATTCTCAGAATTTATCGTTTGTGAAAAACATTCAACCTTTTGCACACAGTTTATGGTTTAGAGTAGAAAACAAAGTATATATATACACATATATATATATATATATATATATATATATATATATATATATATATATATATATATATATATATATATACAACATATTCCATCCCCATTTAAACAAGTTTACAAATTACCAGATAACAATAACCTAACAAAAACATCTGCAATCTACATTTCAAGAATCCAAGACACAACATATTTAGGTGTTATAATAGGTGCACAAATACTGGAACACTATTCAAATAGCAGTGAAGGCTTTGACAACGGCTACAGTAAGTCAGGGTGATAACTAAGTTACGTAATGAAGTAGTTTAATGAGACCAAACTCTGCACTGCCCTTTGGATGTTTACCAAATAGCACCCTGTTCACTATATAGTGCACTACATTTGATCAGGTCAAAATAGTGCAGTATGTAGGGTTTAGGGTGGTATTTGAGACACAAACTTTTTCAAGACCAATCACCTCTCCAGAAAGAGAAAATTGCGACCTGCTCCAATCTTCCGGCAGATTGACAATGTTTTGTCACATCAGCCACATTAATTCTGTTTGAGCAGGTAAGGGTTCAGGGGACAAACAGTAATTTGGTGTGGAGTGTGTAGCAAGAATGAACAGCAGCATCAGTGATTGGAGAAGGGATGGGGATGGGAAGAGAGATAGAGAGAGACAGAGAGAGATACAGATAGGGATGGATATAAGAGAGAGAGAGAAAGCGAGAGAGAGGACAGGCATTGACTGGGATGTATAGTAGCAGGGTTGGAGGGGTTGAAGGAGGTCACGCTCCGAGTTCGTGACTCAGATACAAAGCAAATCTCACAGGAACTAAGTCTGACTCAACAGGATGAGATGGCAAGTTGGATCGGCCTTGCAAAGGATTATTTTAATCATGTCAGTTGGAGTTAAGAGATCAAGTAGACAGTCAAAGTGTATAGGATGTGTACTCTGCTCTCCCCTCCCCACACTCTATCTTCCCTATTCCCCACATGGAAGCTGCAGGAAGGTCTGAGTGTGAAAGGTAAGAAAGATGTCTGTCATCCTGAGTTAGGAGATCAAGCCATGCAGACAAAGGATAAAATATCCACCCACCATATCTTAACTGTCCACAGCACATGGTGAGAGTACTTAGAGTGGAGGAAGGTCTGGTAAGGTGGGTGAGTAGGCTACTCACAGTGTGTTTGGCTGAATAAGCTACTGACAGTCTGAACTTGTGACAGGGAGGTGAATGAGTGTTGCCTAGCCACACAGACTCCTTGCTCTGGCCAAATGCTACGTCTCGCCCACGAACGTTAGATTGTTACCCGCAATGAGCCTGGATCTGAGTACCTCCCTGACCTTGATTGGTCCAGAAACCAATAGGTTGAGCCAGAGCCAGTGCACACGTGGGTAAATCAACGGTTTGAAAAGTTGTTGTTGGCTTTGATACTCTTCATGGTTGGAGACTATCAGATTACTGATGACTTTGTTTTGTACAACTCCCCTCATGCCCCCCGTCACCACAAACAACTTCAATGATGACAGTCTCAGACCAAACGACAAAGCAGAGTTTAGAGTCCTCAGGCTAGAAGGAGCAGCCAACTGTGATGTAAACTCCAGTGATGCTGAGATACAGGCTCTGTTCCAATATCCACACAGGCATACTGTACCACTTGGACCAACTCATTGGTCTTGTTGTTAGAGTGTCCGCACCAAGATTAGGAGTTCAATCCCCGGCAGAGTCATAACAAAGACTGTAAAGATGGGACCCAAATTGTCTCTTCTTGGCACTCAGCATTAAGGAGATAGATTGTAGGTAAGGCCCTGCGATACACTAGCGTCCTGTCCAGGGGGTGTATTTGTACATCAAGCTGCCTCACACTACAGAAACAGGAGAACTGCTCCTTGTGTTCTGGTTCGCACAAGCCAAGGCTCTACCTGTACCATTTAGGGTTCTATTCTCGGCTGGCATTAAGGCGGCGGTAGTGTCAAACACACATTAGTTTGCAATTTCATAATGTAAAAACTGGTGCACTGATGTTTTCCAGGCCTAACGCCAGTCTAAAATCAGCTCGCTTGCGCCAAAGATGGGCGGGGTGGAAATACTTGAGGTGTGTCCTTAAAAACATGATCCAAAGTGCTCATTTCAGACAGCCCTGATAAGGATATTTAAGACCAAACAAGCTGGTTTTGGAGGCAACGCAGTTGGTTATGGCATGACTTTTGAAAGTGGAAATGCAGCCTATCCAGCCATGATGCACACGGCCCATTTGCACATGGAACAAGAGAAGCCTAATGTGCTTTTGGTACCTGTATACTTCATATTTAGGAACATAAAAACACATGTTTCTTCCCATTTTGTTTCATTTTAATTAAAAACCAAGCATAGCCTCCCCTCCTCTCAATGAAGGCTTTTTTTGTCTGCCCAATGGAATTGCAAGGTAGTCAAGACTGTCGATAAAGGGTTTGGCTCCTGAGGCCGCTTGGAAATGAATCTTAATCACCAAAGCTTTATTAAAATATCAAGTATGAGAGGAGTAAAACAGTGAGCTGACTTTCCCTTTCTATCTATCTATGCATTGTAGGCAGGCCCACATTATTTTAGCCATACAGGTCCTGCTTTGATGTGCGTAAAACACTCCATAGTCTGCTCTGTTTTAAAATGATATGCCAACGTGGAGAAATGATGGTGGTTGTAAATGTGACTTAGCCTTTTTAAAACAAGTTGTTTTTTCGTTTTGTTTAGAATTTTATTTGAATTATTCAATCTTCATAGGCCTTATCTATAATGAACGTTATCGTTCTTATTGATAATGTTTGGCATGTCCATGCTCAGCCATAATGCAATTTACAGTAGGCCTAGACCCTATATCAGTGTGAATGCTTCTGAAGCCATACAATCACTTAGCACAATGTGGACTGCAAATGGGTTCAAGTTAACCTATTTCCCAAAGATGGGATAGGTCTACATTTTGTTATTTCATTCCTGTAAGCCATTTAACAAACTATAAAGGACTAACTGGCAATACAGGCAATACATAAAAGACCGTAAATACACAATCTGAAGCAACCAGATATTTAGACATGGAGCACGATCTGATTGGCCAGTGAGTGGACAAGCCTCGACAAACCAACAACTTATTTGTCCATCAAAATTCAGCCCTTTCACACCAATGCCAGCATGTGCGCCGATAACTGTGATAGTGAAAATAGCTAAACTATTTCTGACACACCCTTGAACCTATAGCGCAACCACCTGTGCTTAGATGTACAATTGTGTTAATTTAGTTAAAATAGAGCCCTTAGAGTGAAGCAATGTATTTTTCAAGTTTGAAGTTTTAATGGCACATGCACAAGTACAGTGAAATGCCTTTCTTGCAAACTCAAAACTCAACAATGCAATAATGCAATTGGGCATGCATTCTGTGGATTACTACAGTAGTATTGTTATTGAGACATAGTCAGTTTGGCGGGAGGGAGGGTTTGGTTATTGATGGGCCTTCATCCCTTCTGTCAAAGCTATATGACAGTGCCAGGCTGTTGGTTGGTTGGGCCAGTTTTTCCCCTTTGTTTGTCACCCACGAGGGTCCAGGTTGTGTTATCTGAGAGGAGAGGAATGGAGGAGAGGAGTGGTCAGTAGGAAGAAGAGCCCTGGTTCTTCTCAACCCCTGGGATACAGAGAGGTCAGGGAAGCGAGGGAGGGAGGGTGAAGAGAGAAGGAATGGAGTGAGGGAGGGAAGATGTGGGTCGTGTAGGACGAAGCAGAGCACGCTGCGGGAGAGAGCAACTCTCATTCTGGATTCCTATTACTTTTTTACTGCTTTCTTTATTTCATGACAAGTTCCAATTCTTTCTGTATGTTTATGCCTCCCAGTTATCTTCTGACAAAAGAGTAATCTCTCTTCAAATGATAGGGTTGAGAAAATTGTACAGTCTCCTTTTTAGGCTATCGGCAAGACATGTAAACACTATGTAGGAGGAGACAAACAAAGACACACGCACACACACACACACACACACACACACACACACACACACACACACACACACACACACACACACACACACACACACACACACACACACACACACACACACACACACACTGAGTAGTACACATGCTGTATACTGTATGTAGCTACTGCAGGTAATCAGACACTATCATTTTTTCATACTATGGACCATAGCACTACTCTCTCCATCCTCTCTTTCTGTATTAAAACTCTGATTAATTTAAGTGTGATAGCGATATCAATTACACTTCAGGGACATTTGTTTTTATATACTAACAAAATGATGCTGTGCTCTGGTTTTAAACACAGCAACACCCATACCCATTCATCATACCCATTCATTCGGTTCTAGACAGAGTACATGGTGATCTGGGCAAGGGAACGGCGGGACAGGGACAAACCTCTACCTTATCTCCCACCTCCAGACAGCAGTGATTGGGACTGAGACCGCCCCCCTGTTCCCCCAGTCCCAGTTGACCTGGCTCACCCATGCTTCTTGTTTTCTTTGTGTTAATAAAGTGGTCAGATAAGACCTGGCTTTCATCTCATTACAAGCTCTGAGAACCACGCCCCCTCGCTCTCTGCTCCACATTAAATGAAATAATATGCAAATGATTTCTTCCACTGTTCCTTTAGAGAGAGGGCTGGGAAAGAATTAAGCAGGAGGAGAAGATGGAGATGGAAGAATTTGTCTGATATTATTAAATAAGTTTTATTTTTTATATATATAAGGGATTTGGGCATAAGAAAGCGCCAGTGCACTGTTTATCGTTTTGTAGCTTTTCATTTGGACTCCCCAATGGTCTGATTGGTTGTACACTAGACTGAACTGGAGCTCACAGAGACAGAATACAGTGTGTGTGTGTGTTTGTAAACCAGCGAAGACAGAATAATACAATCGACTGCCTGCCCCGTGGATGGCGTTGCGTGTCATTACTAATTGTTCACTACTTCTGATTCATTACTGCTCCTGCAGCCATGGCTACAAGAGCTGAAACAAATCAAACCTTCCCCTTCCGGGTCTAACCCTGAGAGGAGAAGGGACGGAGAGGGAGAAGAGAAAGAGAGAGGGGGGATATGAGAAAGAGATCAAGAGAAGGAGAGGGGGAGAGAAAGAGACAAAGAGTGAGCAGTAATGAGAAAGATAGGGGAAAGAAGGGATCAAGATCAAAAGAGGAGGGAGGGTAGGATGGAGAGAGAGAGAGAGAGAGGGAAGCGAGAGCGGAGTTAAAGAGAGCAAGGGAGCTTTGTAAGTGCATCATGCTCTGATAACAGTAGAAGAATAAGGCCAGGGCTCCCTAGTCCATTCTCTTTGTGTGCTGTGTGGTAGACAGGCTTTTAGCATTAGCTGTTCCCTCCAACAGAGTAGTTTACTACCCTGCTACTGTACCCTCTGGGCCTCACGCAGACAGAATATGGTGTGTTTGTGTGTGTGTGTGTGTGTGTGTGTGTGTGTGTGTGTGGGGGGGGGGTGTCTGCTACCCTGCTACAGTACCCTCTGGGCTTGACAGCACCATTGTTATGGTATGACTTCCATGACCCAGACTCTGGATAAGGAAGAGGGTCTGATTTCTGAGGCTGCCTGTCCAACTCTTTTGTACTCCACATAAAGAGGGAACGAAAGGGGAAGAAGGAAAAAGAATGAGAGAAAGGAAAGAGAACTGGGCATCTAAGACAAATGGATGGGTTATTTTGAGTCTGCATCTACTTCCCAAATGGCACCCTATTCCCCTTTATAGTGCACTACTTTTGACCAGGGCCAATAGGGAAACTCATAGGACTCTGGTCAAAAGAAGTGCAGTATTCAGAAAATAGGGTGTCATTTGGAATGCACACAGAGCCTCTGATAATTGGGCTATGGACATTCTAATGCCTCAATAAATGGGTATGATGTGACCTTTTAATGAGATTATACCAGGGAAGGCACTTGTGGTGCAATTATTCCCCCCCCCTCCCCCGCTTTTCACAATGGTGATCCCCTCCATTCCTCTACCCTTTTAATCTTTTTTAATTTCTCTCTCTCTCTCTCTCTCTCTCTCTCTCTCTCTCTCTCTCTCTCTCTCTCTCCCTCTCTCTCTCTCTCTCTCTCTCTCTCTCCCGCTCTCGCTCTCTATATATACGTATATATATATATATATATATCCCCGAATCTCTCTCTCTGTTTCTCTATCTTCCCATCTTTTTTTCTCACTGCCTCTCTCTCTCTCTCTCTCTCTTTCTTTTTTGTCATCATTCCATATCCTCAGCGTCTGCTCTTATTATGATGTCACTCTGGAACCTGCCAGTGGCCAGTGGCTGGGGGGCGGCCATTACCCTGCTGCCTGTAGTTCTGCCTCGGCCTGTGACAGTCTGCATCCCAAATGGTACCCAATTGCCTATTGCCAGACTGACAGAGGCATTGATGGAGGCTCATCAAAACATAGAGGAGCTGGGAGAAATACAGTATTAGGGATAGTTAAGTGCGGAGGGCTCGGGAAAAGGGAGGGGGATGCTGTACAGTAATTGTGATTAGAAGTAATTGACTGGTGTTATAGGATGGCATGTAAGCAGAGATAATACTCACATAGGGCATCATTTACTGTAGGATGTTTGCATTGAACTAGCCTTTTTTTCTACTGGTAGTTAACTAGTTAGGACTTCAATCTGGTAAGAAATGTCAATAATGATTTAGAATCAAATGAGACATTCCCTCTCATCCCCTATTGAAAAAATATAATTTGAATATGTCTGTTGATTAGATCTTGTTTGGAAATTCAAAACTACCTTTGTAACATAATATTGGACTGTATATCCATGTTTGATGTTATTTTATATAATTATCAAAGATGTGCCCTGTAAAGCTAGAATTACAATGAGTGACACTAGTAGGACAGTCTTTGTTAAGACTGTAGGTTTATAATAATATATCACCATCATATGTTCAGCATTTTTTCTGCTAGATGTGAAATACAAGGATATGTAATTACTAGACACAGTTCTTCTTATCTCTCTCCCACTCCTCTTCCCTCCCCCATTTTTAGTTACATTTAAATTCATTCGGGTGGTTTATCAGTGGTATCATAGAGCTGACTATGGTAAAGTGGCACAAAATCAAATTAAGCTCACTTAAGATATATATATATATATTTTTTTTTTGCGATGACTTTGAAAAACTTTATTCGGAAAGTTACATTAATTTCATGGCCTTTTACAGAAGTCCATGTCAAGTTCAAATGAAAAAATAAAATAAACAGGACTGCTCATTTAGTTTTGGAGATGGAGGAAATGTCAATCATGTTTGTGTGTGCATAATATGTCTCTCGTTTATAAATGAGGTCCAGAAAATACCAACCAAAGCTTCTCAATAAGATGCGTCTGTGTCTGCATTCACCATGCACTTGTGTGTACTTATTGACAATGGCTAAAGAAACCATTTCAATTGGAAATAAGCTATAGCCACACAAATGATGTTTAATCAGTTCAAAGTAGCAAGTGTTTTACTTGTTATTTAATTGCATGTTTGATAATGAAGGTCATTCCAATATATTGGTTAGGAAATAAAACAAAAAATTATAACTCAATGTGAATGTTTAGCTGACAAGTATTTAATTTAGACTTCACTGATATGGACCCTTAACAATTGTGTCCTTATTTAGATAATACGTTAAATAGTATATTTTCTTTGTAAAATATGAGCTTGAGTCGGATTGCAGATTTAGACAGCCAATTCATTCTAGACTCTTGACTCAGACATTCCGGAGGAGTTCTTGAATACAATTATTTCTGTCATTCCCTCTGTGAGTTTAGTCTGCCGTTGAGAAATATTGTTGGTAAGTGAATGATTGTAATTACTGTTCTCTATACACCAAATGAAAACCTGTGACTGAATTGATTAGAGAGCTAACCAACCTTCAACTAAATTAATCCACTTCCTTCTAGAAGTAGTTCTGTGCAACGATGAATCTTCAGAGTATTTTTGAGTATTTCAGTTTTTTGGGGCAAAGCCACAAAGGGGCTGTCTCAGAGAGTAACCAAATTAGTAAAAAGTGTTCAAATATCCTAAAGACTTACGGTATTAATGTGTGTGTGTGTGTGAGGGTATGTATGTGTGTGTGTGTGGGGGGGTATGCGTCTTTGTGTGCACGTGTAAATACAGTATGTATGTGTGTGTGTGTGTTTCTGTCTGTCTGTGTGTTTCAAATCAAATTAAACTTTATTTGCAACATGCGCCAAATACAACAAGTGTAGACTTCAACGTGAAATGCTTACTTCCAAGCCCTTAACCAACAATGCAGTTCAAGAAGATGAAAATATTTACCAAGTAGGCGAAAATAAAAAGTAATAATAAAAAGTAACACAACAAGAATAACAATATCGAGGCTATATACAGGGGGCACCGGTACCAAGTCAGTGTGCAGGGGTACAGGTTAGATGAGGTAATCTGTACATGTAGGTGGGGGTGAAGTGACTCTGCTTAGGTAACAAACAAACAGCAAGTAGCAGCAGTGTGCAAGAGGGGTGGGGGTCAATGTAAATAGTCCGGTGGCGATTTTTATGAATGGTTCAGCAGTCTAGCCTTTTGGTCCTAGACTTGGCGCTCCGGTACTGCTTCCCGTGCGTTAGCAGAGAAAACAGTCTATAATGATGGTGTTGGAGTTGTGCCTGGCCGTGCAGTCATGAGTGAACAGGGAGTACAGGAGGGAAGTGAGCACACACCCCTGAGGGGCCCCCATTTTGAGGATCAGCATGGCAGATGTGTTGTTGCCTACTCTTACCACCTGGGGGTGGACCGTCAGGAAGTGCAGGTTGCAGAGGGAGGTGTTTAGTCCCAGAGTCCTTAGCTTAGTAATGCGCTTCGTGGGCACTATAGTGTTGAACGCTGAGCTGTGGTCAATGAGCAGCATTCTCACACAGGTGTTCCTTTTGACCAGATGGGAAAGGGCAGTGCGGAGTGCAATTGGGTCTTCTGTGGATCTGTTGGGGCGGTATGTGAATTGAAATGGGTCTGGGGTGTCCGAGAGGATGCTGTTGATGTGAGTCATGACCATCCTTTCAAAGCACTTCATGGCTACCGCCGTGAGTGCCATTGGGCGGTAATCATTTAGGCAGGGGGACTATGGTGGTCTGCTTGAAACATATAGGTATTATAGACTTGGTCAGGGAGAGGTTGAAAATCTCAGTGAAGACACTTGACAGATGCTTTGAGTACACGTCCTGGTAATCCGTCTCGCCCAGTGGCTTTGTGAATATTGACCTGTTTAAAGGTTTGGTTCACATGGCTACCGAGAGCATTATCACACAGTCATCCAGAACAGCTGGTGCTCTTGTGCATGCTTCAGTATTGCTTGCCTCGAAGAGAGCATAAATGGCATTTAGCTCTTCTGGCAGGCTCGCGTCACTGGGCAGCTCGCGTCTGGGTTTCCCTTTGTAGTCCGTAATAGTTTTCAAGCCCTGCCATATCTGATGAGAGTCAGAGCCGATGTAGTAGGATTCAATCTTAATCCTGTATTGACGCTTTGCTTGTTTGATGGTTCGTCTGAGGGCATAGCGGGATTTCTTATAAGCGCCCGGATTAGTCTCCCGCTCCTTGAAAGTAGCAGCAATAGCCTTTAGCTCGATGCAGATGTTGCCTGTAATCCATGGCTTCTGGTTGGGATATGTACATACAGTCACTGGGGGGACGACGTCATCGATGCACTGATTGATGAAGCCGATGGCTCAGGTGGTGTAATCCTGAATGCGATTGGATGAATCCCGGAACATATTCCAGTCTGTGCTAACAAAACAGTCCTGTAGTGTAGCATCCGCGTTATCTGACCACTTCCGTATTGAGTGAGTCACTGGTACTTCCTGCTTTAGTTTTTGCATGTAAGCAGGAATCAGGAGGATAGAATTATGGTCAGAATTGCCAAATGGAGGGCAGGGGACAGCTTTGTATGGGTCTCTGTGTGTGGAGTAAAGGTGGTCCAGGATTTTTTTCCCCTTGTTGCACATGTGACATGCTGGTAAATATTAGGTAAAACTGATTTAAGTTTGCCTGCATTTAAAGACCCCGGCCACTAGGAGCGCTGCTTCTGGGTGAGCATTTTCTTCTTTGCTTATGGCCTTATAGAGTTGGATGAGAGCGGTCTTAGTGCCAGCTTTGCTTTGTGGAGGTAAATAGACGGCTACGAATAATACAGATGAGAACTCTCTTGGTAGATAGTGTGGTCGACAGTTTGTCATAAGGTTCTCTACCTCAGGAGAGCAATACCTCGAGACTTATTTAATATTAAACATCGTGCACCAGCTGATATTGACAAAAAGACACACACCCCCACCCCTCGTTTTACCAGAGGTAGCGTCTCTGTTCTGTCGGTGGATGGAAAATCCCGCCAGCTAGATATTGTCCATTTCTTTGTTAAGCCACATCTCGGTGAAACACAAGATGTTGCAGTTTTTAATGTCCCTTTGGTAGGATAATCTTAATATTAGGTCATCAATTTTATTTTTTAACGATTGCACGTTAGGAAGAAGAATGGAAGGCGTTGGGAGTTCACTCGCTCGCCTCCGGCTTCTCAGAAGGATCCCCGATCTGCGTCCCCTTTTCTTGCGTCTTTTCTTCACGCAAAAGGCGTGGATCTGGGCCTGTTCCAGTGAAAGCAGGATATCCTTCTCGTTGTACTCTTTAAAGGAAAAAGTTTCTTCCAGTCCGCTGTGAGAAATCAATTTTCTGTTGTACAGAAATTATTTTCAGTCATAAGAGATGGTAGTAGCAACATTTATGTACACAATAAGTAAAAAAACAAGTTACACAATAAGTAAAAAAACAAGTTACACAATAAGTAAAAAAACAAGTTACACAATAAGTAAAAAAATAAGTTACACAAAACGAGAAAAAAAAATTGCACAATTGGTTGGGAGAATGTACAACGTCAGCCATAGTCAGCCTGTCCGTCTGTGTGCCTGTCCGTCTGTGTTTCTGTCTGTCTGTGTGCGTCGGTCTGTGTGCCTGTCCGTCTATGTGTCTGTGGAACAGTGAGTCTCTCTATTGCACAGCTAAGATCTTATAGAAACCATAGAGCCATTCAGTCTATTAACCCTACGGTCTATTCTGTGTTCCTCCATGTTCACTGCACGTCACAAGACATTAATTTCCCCCCATCTACCTGAGGCGAGGAGTGACGAGTGAATCTGTCCCCAGCCATAAAAACCCTCTTTAGTGTGGGTGAAAGCACTGGGCTGCCTGAAAAGGTCAACGCACAATACAGAAGAAGGAGAGGTGGGAGAGACAGGTTGAAATCATCTCTGGTTTGTACTCATGCCAAGATGGTTGAGTTAGACTCAGGCAATCCTGATCCTATGAGCTATGCCCCTCCCCTATGTCTCCTCACATAGGGCTGCTACGAGGAATTGGATTCTTAATCCTCAAAACCAGTGGTGATATCAAATATTTGTGATATATTATCAATATATTAGCGCTAACAATATTGCTGTGCCAACGTAGATGTTCTATTTTATACAGAGATTGTAAAACAATTTGTACGTTGATGTAGTGCCCATCGATTATGAATGTTTCAACTGCTGTGTTGAGAAATCATGTTTTTACCATCAGTTTCTGTTTCAAAGAGCACCAAAACCTACAGTAACCATGAGCCTCACGGTCTGTATCGTCCAATCACAGAGCAGATACAAGTCACGTGATCTATTAGCGAATCACTTGTTCCCTAACAGATTTTAACCAGATAGGCCAGTTGAGAACAAGTTCTCATTTACAACTGCGATGTGGCCAAGATAGAGTAAAGCAGTGTGACACAAACAACACAGAGTTACACATGGGATAAACAAACTTACGGTCAATAACACAATAGAAAAGTCTAGATACAGTGTCTGCAAATGTAGTAAGATTAGGGAGGTAAGGCAATAAATAGGCTATAGTGGTGAAATAATTACAATTTAGCAATTAAACACTGGAGTGATACGTGAAACAATATGGGGATGAGGTAGTTCGGTGGGCTATTTACAGATGGTCTGTGTACAAGTGCAATGATTGATAAGCTGCTCTGACAGCTGGCGCTTAAAGTTAGTGAGGGAGATAGAAGTCTCCAGCTTCAGTGAAGTTTGCAATTCGTTCTAGTCTTTGGCAGCAGAGAACTGGAAGGAAAGAAGGCCAAAGAGGAGTTGGCTTTGGGGGTGACCAGTGAAATATACCTGCTGGAGCACGTGCTACACGTGGGTGCTGCTATGGTGACCAGTGAGCTGAAATAAGGCAGGGCTTTACCTAGCAAAGACTTATAGATAATCTGTAGCCAGTGGGTTTGGCGATGAATATGAAGCGAGGGCCAGCCAACGAGAGCATACAGGTCTCAGTGGTGGTGTAGTATATGGGGCTTTGGTGACAAAATGGATGGCACTGTGATAGACTACATCTAATTTGCTGTGTAGAGTGTTGGAGGCTATTATGTAAATGATATCGCCAAAGTCAAGGATCAGTAGGATAGTCAGTTTTACGGGGATTTTTGGCAGCATGAGTGAAGGATGCTTTGTTGCAATATAGGAAGCTAATTCTAGATTTCATTTTGGATTGGAGATGCTTAATGTGATTCTGGAAGGAGAGTTTACAGTCTAACCAGACACCTAGGTATTTGTAGTTGTCCACATATTCTAAGTCAGAACCGTCCAGCGTAGTGATGCTAGACGGGCGGGCAGGTACGGGCAGCGATAGGTTGAAGAGCATGCATTTAGTTTTATTTGCATTTAAGAGCTGTTGGAGGCCACGGAAGAAGTGTTGAATGGCATTGAAGCTCGTCCGGACGTTTGTTAACACAGTGTCCAAAGAAGGGCCAGAAGTATACAGAATGGTGTTGTCTGCGTAGAGGTGGGTCAGAGAATCACCCGCAGCAAGAATGACATCATTGATGTATAAAGAGAAAAGAGTCGGCCTGAGAATTGAACCCTGTGGCACCCCCATAAAGACTGATTTTACAGTGTCCCAGAACTTTTTGGAGTTTGAGCTACAGGATGCAAATGTCTGTTTTCCTTACTGCCTGTGTATATTGGTTCTTCACGTGACTTGTATCTGCTTTGTAATTGGACAATATAGCAGCTATCGAGTGACATCATGTGTTTGCTAAAAGACCATGTGACTTGTATCTGCTCTGTGATTGGACTATGCAGACCGCTGCAGTTCAAACTCATAATAGACACACCCTTGTCCACTTACCCTTGCCTTATGCCCTTGGGGGAATCCCCGTCGGCGTCTTGTAGGGCGGTCCAAATGATTAGCCAAGCAAGGGAAGTTTGCAACATCAGCGCCTCAGCCATAATTTTTAGTCGAGTTTGCAAGTGTACAATTATGTTCACTCCGGGGCCTGAAACTCCCCATAATTCAATTTGCATCGACTGCACATCCGCTAAGAAAAGTCAGCGAAAACTTAAAAACATCATCAATGGAGAAGTCAACATACAAGTGTAAGTAAAAATAAATGCAAATAAGTTAGAAATTGTGCTACTAATGCACATGACGACACAAACAGTTCTTGTAAAAAAGTAAATATGTTTTTTGTTTGGTTATCTTTTGGAAATTGTAGTTTCCTTCTTCAGAAGTTAATTCATTTGCTAGCTATCATACAGTAGGTGTATATTAATAATGATATATTTAATATAAGTAGACATACAGTCATAATTGACTGTAGCACATATAAAGCACTGAAAACACAATCTTTGCGCGATGAACGAGTGACGTATTTCCGGCCAAGGATGGTCCATTTAAAAATCATTCCTTCCTCCCTCGCCCCTTGCCCTGCAAGTGTATACTCGTCACTATGCGTCATCAGAAGTGTCCACTTCATTTGAGGGCTGAGGGGATAGGGTGTGTCTTTTAAGTGTTTGGAACACAGTCACAGTGTTGTACCCGTGACTTTTTTTTCATATACCACAGTTTTTTTCCAAGCGATTTCTAATATTTTGTATGAGCGGTTCACCCCATTCAGGGAGGCCTGTTGGAGCCCTTTACAAGGCAAGGGCTGTATTCTAAACACATGAAAGACACACTCTCTCCCTTCAGCCCTCCAATGAAGTGGACACTTCTGATGACGCATCATGCGGTATGATGAGTTGACACTTGCATTTCCCAGACATTTGTCCCATGGTTGTGTTTCCAGTCACCATGGAACCACTGGTAGCTGTTGTGTGTGCTTTGTTTGCGCTATAGTCAATTATGATTGCATTTCATGTCTTGGCTAGATGACAACGCATCCGCAGACATCAAATGCTAGCCAGCCGATAATATCAGGTAAATTGAAAATTACAATAAGTGTGATGTCAGGGAAAGTTGTATGCGCTAGCTAACGTTTCAAAAGCTAACCAAACAAAAACATTATTACTTTTACGATACGTGTTTGTGCCGTCATGTGCATTAATAGCACAATTTCTAACTTATTTACATAAACGTTTTATTACACTTGTATGTTCAGTTCTCCATATTGATGTTGGTTTTACGTTTTGGCTGAGTTTCGTTAGTGGATATACAATCATTGTGAATTGAAGTATGGGGCGTTTCAGGCCCCGGAGTGAACAGAATTGTACACTCACAAACTCGGAGGGTTGAGGAGGGCTGAGGGGCTAACGTTACCAACTTCCCTTGCTTGGCTAATTGTTTGGACCCCTTATCCCCAAGGGCATAAGGCGAGGATAAGTGGAGGAGGGTGTGTCGTTTATATGTTTGAAACGCAACCAAGCTCCTTCCCCATTACTTAAGTCCCTTCCCTTGTCTTAGACCCTGCCCCTATAAACTAGTCCTCTCCCCAAAGGCTCTTTGAATGAGAACTGTCATGGCAGAGAGTGGGTAATGTGTTAATATTATATCTTATACATCTTATATTATAAGAATACAGTGAAAATGTATGCCATTGCAGGCAAACATTGATGATCATTGAGTCTCCCTTCGTGATGTTTGTCTGGAGGATAGACGTTAATTCTTAGAGGAACTGATATCACAGGAAGAGACATGGCCATTCCAATATTTCACTCGTTATGTCAATTAATGGGATCTTAAGAACAAATATCCTCTGGATTCACTTAACTCTTACATTTACTTAGAGTAGACCATTTTGCAACACAATCTCCAAAGAAACTTGGCGATAACTGCCGCAACAGAGATATGTCATGGCTGGCCCTTTTAATTATGGCGTGTGGGGCCATCTGTAGTGCCTTCTGTAGATTATGGAATGCGTTGCTATTTTAATTACAGTTTATTTTGCATATGTCATCAGTCAGTCAAATGCGCAAAAGTTTAACCGAAACTAACCTAGACGGTTAAAATTAGGAATTCATTCAGAGATTTTGGCATTAGGGTAAAGTTGATTCATTCCCGAGATTTAGGAATTAGGGTTAAGTTTAGGCATTGATTCCAAGTGTTTAAGGTAAACGTTTAGGTTTGGAATATGGTTCAAACACAAAAAATACTAAACAAGCGCCTAGCACTGGGATTGAACCCATTCGTGTTGCCCCTAGTGGACAGTAGGAAATTGTCATGGAAATAAAATGCCATCCCATACCATAGTTTCACCATTTAAGATATGCCTAAATATGCCAGAATTCACCAGAATTTGCTGTCTTGACTTTCTTCAGTGAAAGCTACAGGTGTTAATAGGTAACAACATTTTTAATTTCCTGGTTACATTAACCTGTATGACAAACGCTGTCACCTATAACGAGACATGTTAAATAATTCACCTAACTTGGATTGTCTGTAGCCTTTGTCAAAGCCTTTTTAGCAGTTCAAATGTTGTGAATTCAAAACCCCCCAAGCGTTGACATTTAAAGCCTTCTCAATCAGACAGTCATCGTTCTCCTGACATGTTGACATTTGAAAGGATACTGTCTCGAAAACCAGATGATATTATCATGAGAAAGAAGCACAGTATATATATATATATACTGTGACACACCAACCAACAAAACAACATAATTTCATACACCATTTAAAATAGCCCAATATTTAACCTCAATATCAACCTTTCCTGACAACAGTTGCCCTTCTTGGTAATTTCAAGCACAGGTACATTCAGACTATGGTAGAGAGCACTGTGAGCAGAGAGGATGCTGGGAAGGTAATAAGGCGTGTCTTACCTGTGGGATAGCGCTCTATGACAGGTAGGTCATCCACCTGTAGTGTGGCGTTACCACCACTCCGCGTAAACTTCACTATATGGTACTTTCCATCATTTACAAACTTTGCTGTCTCCTCGATATTTATGTCGTCCGTTCCGACATTAAATATAACTGCAATGTTTCCTTTTTCCTGTTGAGACAAAGAAGAAAGAGCAGAGAAAGTTTAGAGATGAGAAGGAAGAGTATTTTGTATCTTCCAAAGCAGGTGTTTGTTTGCTTCATAAAGAATAGCAAGGTGTAAGAGTCATTGTGTTTGTGTAGTGATGATGATGCTGATGACCGCATCCAGGCGGTGCCACTCAACCTTAGTTTCCATGTGATTAAGTTTACAAAATGAAAGGAAAATAGTCATCTAATCAAATCTGAGACTTTACAAAGAAGTACATCTCAAAATAATGCAGCCTGACTCGATTTCCTTGTCAATATAAATGTAATTATCAGTTCTAATCAAGTGATACACCAACGTCCACAATCAATATGTATTTCTGTTTAGCCACTGAAATCAGGTTCCAGCCAAACAATACAAATATGAGTAGGCTACATATTGATTAGATAATGCAAGTTAATTCAGTAGGGTGAGTGGCGCAGCGGTCTAAGACACTGCATCTCAGAGCTAGACGCATCACTACAGACCTGGTTTGATCCTGGGCTGTATCACAACTGGCCGTGACCAGGAGTCTCATAGGGCGGTGCACAACTGGTCTAGCATCGTCCGGGTTAGGGGAGGGTTTGGCTGGGATAGTTCGTCATTGTAAAAATATGAATTTGTTCTTAACCGACTTTCCTAGTTAAATAAGGTTAAATAAAATAAATCAATATGTATCATAAACTAAGTTGTCCATGGTGTTTATTTTTTACTAAACAACCTCTGTTATTTTATGAGCGACAAGATTCAATGACACTCAGAAACAATTTTCCCCCCTACTCTTCATATCAAGTTGACTATTTTGCCTTTCGGATAATGAGAGAGACCATCTGTGTATTGCTATGTGCCCCAAAGCACAGTTTAAAACTCTCCTCATCAGTTTAACCATCAGGGCTTTAGAATCCAAAGGGAAGGTGGGAATCTAATTTCAGGGCAGATTGTGGCATTCAGATCCTGAGTAAATCGCAAAATGATACTGATTCAATCAGAGTTTCATATCAAACAGGAAGGAAATGATAAAATAATAATAATAAATGTTCACTTTTGTCTGGCTTTTCCATGTCCCCTACACAGGTCAGGCAGTCTCTCTTTCAAGTTCATGTCTTATTATTTGTCATATGTACAGGCTACACATGGTATACACCGTCCAATGAAATGCATGCTTGCAGGGTCAATGCAGCAACAACTAGAAATAGTAAAAGATAAGAATACAAAACAAAGTAAATGGCTCAGTAAAGTAAAAGTTCTCTCTCTCTTTCTCACCCCACCCCCCTCTCTATCTCTCTATCTGAGCTGGTACTGTATGTGGGGAGCAGTTGGTTGGAGGATCAACCCTACAGCGCAGTACAGCAGTACACTGCATGAGATTATCCAGTCAGCATAGCCTCTCTCTCTATCTTTCTCAGCCCATCTATCTCTCCTTCGCTCTCTCTGTCTATCCCTCCCTCCCTCTCTCTCTCAGCCACCTCCCTCTAACACAGAGTAAGTAGTGAGCACATCCCACAGCCAAAAGCTACTTCCCAATTAAAAACATTTGTAGTGTGTCACACCAGATTACGGAAACTAGGACGGTTCTCTGGTTTATAAATGTAATTTCAAAGGAAGCCAGCGCTAACACAAGATCGTAACAACTGATACCATTAAAGCTACAGTAATACATTCCCTCACTCCCCCACAGCTCTTGTTTTGAAACAGACAAAAAAAAAGAAGAAAGAAAACTCTGCAGTTAATATGTTGATAATAAATCCCACTTTAAAGCTACAGTCTGGGAAGCTGTTTCATGGTTACTTCAATTATTGATATGTACCACCTGCTATACACCAGAACAAGTGGCTGGGACCCTGTTTTGTCCTTTTTCAAATCACAGAATTTAGTTTTAAACTGAGTTTTAAAGAACACGATCTGAAGCCTGACCCCTAATCCATGTATGAAGGAGAGGATGATGGGATGGAGGCATGAGAGAGATGGAAGGATGATCTGGAGGGCGTGGAGCAGAGGAGTGGCACTCGGCCTCAAGAGTATTCTTCTTCAGGAAGGGAATAGACCCCCTGTGGCCTCTCCAGGATCACAGCGTGTGTGTGTGTGTGTGTTTGAGTGTGTGTGTGTGTGTTCCAAGATCACAGACATAGAGCTTCATGAACATAGCCCGGGGGCCTCACACAGGGAACAATGCTCTTCAGATGAGCACAGTAGCATGGCCGGTTATATTGACACCAGGGCTGTGTATAAAGTGGCACCCTAGATACTGCACTACTTTTAGCCAGAGTCACTAATTAGGAAATAGACACATTCCAGGCCCCTACACTCCACAGTCAGCTGAGCAGATATACAGAGAGAGGGAAGGCTAATGAATGGTATGAATGCAACAGAAAAACGTATCCATACATTGCAATCTCTGATAATGGAATTTCAATGTAATGATAATGGATTTTTTTTTTTCTTTTTTTTTTTTCTCAAGGACTCCTGCATAACATCTGACTGCAGTGACAGCACTGTGTTGTGCTGAGCGGGCAACTACCTAGCTAGCTACTTTCAAGGACTGTCAAACGCATAACTAAAAATGACACTAATTCATAACTTTATGGGGCCCTTACTCCACAGCAAAAAAAATACATCAAAACAGGTTTAGTAAAAGAGACGAAAGCAATTAAAGTCAGGCTTTTAATAGTCCTCCTTCAATCGCTGTTTAATGATCCCCAATGTCTCGTTAATGAATTCACTGCATTTAGTCACAAATTGCCTTTACAATGTTCTAAAGCAAAAAGAACCAGTGCACTTTGAGAGGGAGAGGTGGGAGCTTAGGGGCAAAGAGAGATGAAGGTAGAGAAGGGGGAGAGGGCAAAACAGAGAGAGAGAGAGAGAGGATCTCTCATGATGTACTACTTTTGACCAGGGACTAGATTGGAATACCGAATAGGGAATAGGGTGCCATTTGGGACGTAGTCCCAGTCCATCTTACTGTACATACACGCAGCCCTCTATCCCTCACCAGCTCTAGCCCTTCTATACCCCACTCCCCAGGATAGAGAGCTGTGCTCTGGGTACGTGCTGTCCCTGCTGAGTAGCACCCCTGGGAAAATGCACATATATAACCCACACTGTCGGCACACCCCAAGATACAACCCTGCCCATTGTGTGTGTGTGTGTGAGTGTGTGTGTGTGTGTGTTTGTCACCGCACACCGAAATACAACCCATCCCATCCCCTGTGTGTGTGCTGCTTAACCCTGAGATCCAACCCACCCCTTCCAGACAGTGAGCACGATGCATGCTAGCATGATTAATTGCCTATCAAGCTGAAATTGAGTTTAATTAACTGATGAGTTGATCCTACGGTTATTCTCCTCTCCTCCAATCTTTTTTCACTCTTTTTTGGTTCTTGTGTTCTTGTCGTTCCTCTCATGCAGCTGGAGGGTAAGTGTGTGTGTGTGTGTGTGTGTGTGTGTGTGTGTGTGTGTGTGTGTGTGTGTGTGTGTGTGTGTGTGTGTGCGTGCGTGCGTGCGTGATACAGCAGTGCTGATGTCCGTAAAATCTATACCCCGTAACCAACTCCCCATCTGCACTGTGTTTTTACTACTACTGCTACTACGTGACTAGAACAGCTGCAATACTGGAAAGTTGTAATAGTCTCCCTTGGAGGCGTGTGTTCCAATCCCACTTCAGACACCAATGTAGCACGAATTACAACCACAAGAAAATGAACACTTATAAAGAATGGCTATAACACTGTCACTACATTACCATTGTTTCAGCCATACTGGAAATTGTATACAGTACAGTACCATTATCTTCCTACCTCTCTAGTCTATTGCCAATACTGCTCTAGGTCTGTTGCAAAGGCTACAAGACATATCATCTCTGATACCATCTAATGTATTCTGCATCGTCTAGTTTAACTGACAACATATAATGAAGGGAGACATATATAATACACTCAGATTAAATCTCCCACTTTGAAAATGCCTCAGGCAGCAAACCATTGTACAGTATCTAGTTACAAAATAATTATATTGACATTGCCAAGTAAACCCTGAGCATACATGTACAATGATCTCAACAACTCTACCCCTGTGGAGATGCCTTAAATCATATTGTGTGCGTTCCAAATGGTAACCTATTCTCCTATAGGGCTCTGGTCAAAGGTAGTGACATTATAGGGAATAGGGGACCATGTGGAACGTACAAGGTATGCTTTCCTTTTTCCCACCAGAGTTGTTTCCCATATTTCTAATTAGGGAAATAAATCCTACCGAATATAAACATAACCAGCCAGTCTGTCTGTGTCTGTATCAGACACTCATTGGTAAATAATGTGTTGGTTATTGTGTGTGTGTGTGTGTGTGTGTGTGTGTGCCCAGGAAGAAAAGAAAGGTTATCCTCTCTCTCAGCCCAGGAAGAAAAGAAAGGTTATTCTCTCTCTCAGCCCAGGAAGAAAAGAAAGGTTATCCTCTCTCTCTGCCCAGGAAGAAAAGAAAGGTCATCCTCTCTCTCAGCCCAGGGAGAAAAGAAAGGTTATCCTCTCTGCCCAGGAAGAAAAGAAAGGTCATCCTCTCTCTCTGCCCAGGGAGAAAATTAATGTTATCCTCTCTCTCTGCCCAGGAAGAAAAGGAATGTTATCCTCTCTCTCAGCCCAGGGAGAAAATTAAGGTTATCCGCTCTCTCTGTCCAGGGAGAAAAGGAATGTTATCCGCTCTCTCTGCCCAGGGAGAAAAGGAATGTTATCCTCTCTCAGCCCAGGGAGAAAATGAATGTTATTCTCTTTCTCTGCCCAGGGAGAAAAGGAATGTTATCCTCTCTCAGCCCAGGGAGAAAATGAATGTTATTCTCTTTCTCTGCCCAGGGAGAAAAGGAATGTTATCCTCTCTCTCTGCCCAGGGAGAAAAGGAATGTTATTCTCTCTCTCTCTGCCCAGGGAGAAAAGGAATGTTATTCTCTCTCTCTCTGCCCAGGGAGAAAATGAATGTTATTCTCTCTCTCTGCCCAGGGAGAAAAGGAATGTTATTCTCTCTCTCTCTGCCCAGGGAGAAAATGAATGTTATCCTCTCTCTCTGCCCAGGGAGAAAAGGAATGTTATCCTCTCTCTCTGCCCAGGGAGAAAAGGAATGTTATTCTCTCTCTCTGCCCAGGGAGAAAATGAATGTTATTCTCTTTCTCTGCCCAGGGAGAAAAGGAATGTTATCCTCTCTCTCAGCCCAGGGAGAAAAGGAATGTTATCCTCTCTCTCTGCCCAGGGAGAAAATTAATGTTATTCTCTCTCTGCCCAGGGAGAAAAGGAATTGTCTCCTCTCTCTCAGCCCAGGGAGAAAATGAATGTTATCCTCTCTCTCTCTGCCCAGGAGAAAATGAATGTTATCCTCTCTCTCAGCCCAGGGAGAAAATTAATGTTATCGTCTCTCTCTGCCCAGGAAGAAAAGGAATGTTATCCTCTCTCTCAGCCCAGGGAGAAAATTAATGTTATTCTCTCTCTCAGCCCAGGGAGAAAAGGAATGTTATCCTCTCTCTGCCCAGGGAGAAAATGAATGTTATCCTCTCTCTCTGCCCAGGGAGAAAATGAATGTTATCCTCTCTCTCTGCCCAGGCAGAAAATGAATGTTATCCTCTCTCTCTGCCCAGGCAGAAAAGGAATGTTATTCTCTCTCTCTGCCCAGGGAGAAAATTAATGTTATTCTCTCTCTCTCTGCCCAGGGAGAAAAGGAATGTTATCCTCTCTCTCTGCCCAGGGAGAAAATTAATGTTATTCTCTCTCTCAGCCCAGGGAGAAAAGGAATGTTATCCTCTCTCTGCCCAGGGAGAAAATGAATGTTATCCTCTCTCTCTGCCCAGGCAGAAAAGGAATGTTATTCTCTCTCTGCCCAGGGAGAAAAGGAATGTTATCCTCTCTCTCTGCCCAGGCAGAAAAGGAATGTTATTCTCTCTCTCTGCCCAGGGAGAAAATTAATGTTATTCTCTTTCTCTGCCCAGGGAGAAAAGGAATGTTATTCTCTCTCTCTGCCCAGGGAGAAAATGAATGTTATTCTCTCTCTCTGCCCAGGGAGAAAATTAATGTTATTCTCTCTCTCTCTTCCCAGGGAGAAAAGGAATGTTATCCTCTCTCTCTGCCCAGGGAGAAAATTAATGTTATTCTCTTTCTCTGCCCAGGGAGAAAAGGAATGTTATTCTCTCTCTCTGCCCAGGGAGAAAATGAATGTTATTCTCTCTCTCTGCCCAGGGAGAAAATTAATGTTATTCTCTCTCTCTCTTCCCAGGGAGAAAAGGAATGTTATCCTCTCTCTCTGCCCAGGGAGAAAATTAATGTTATTCTCTCTCTCTCTTCCCAGGGAGAAAAGGAAAGAAAAATAAGAAGTGTGAAGTGGTCTTTGAATCAATGTTTGTGTGAGATTGAGAGAGAGAGAGATGGAGAAAAATAGTACGAGAGGGAGGAGAGATAGAGAGAGAGAGAGATAGAAAGAGAGGGAGGGAGAGAGTAAGAGAGAGATAGAGAGATAGAAAGGAAGAATGAGAGAGAGAGAGAGAGAGAGAGAGAGAGAGAGATAGAGAGAGCGATAGAAAGAGAGGGAGGGAGAGAGAGAGTAAGAGAGAGAGATAGAGAGAGAGATAGAAAGAGAGGGAGGGAGAGAGTAAGAGAGAGAGAAAGAGAGAGAGATAGAAAGAGAGGGAGGGAGAGAGTAAGAGAGGAGAGATAGAGAGAGAGATAGAAAAAGAGGGAGGGAGAGAGTAAGAGAGAGAGAAAGAGAGAGAGATAGAAATGAAGAACGAGAGAGAGAGAGAGAGAGAGAGCGTGAAAGACAGAGAGCGAGTGCAAGCGAGCCCCTGTCCAGATGCTCTCCCTCTGTGGTGTACAGTAGAGGATAGTTACCTAATCTTTTCTTTGTTTATGCGTCATACGTGTTGACAACCATTGTGCACCCTCCATATTTCACCCGTCCGATTGTGTGTGCGTGTGTCGTGCATACTGTACATGCATATGTGCCTGTATGTTAGTCTTTCCTAAAAATGGAATGCCTTAGTAAAGTGGCTGGGCCATGCACTCCACCATTTCACCTCGTATGTATTAATTACCGCTGTTCTGACAGTAGCCTTTTTATAGCCAGGCCATTAATGAAATTATACAGGTAATGGAATTATTCGGAGGGAGAAAATGATAATTCCTCCAACACACACACACACACACACACACACACACACACACACACACACACACACACACACACACACACACACACACACACACACACACACACAGCAGTGGCTTCAATGTCCTCTATATTCCTTTGATGTCATTCAAAGCCTGTCTTGTCTGCCTCGGCTTGAAGAAGATGTGACCCAGCAAACTAAAGTTGGTTCTGTGAACGTTCCCAGAACATTCATTAGCTTGCCCCAAAAGTTATATCAATACAAAAATTGTCCAGATGTGCTGATGATTATACAATGTTTGCATGAAAACATTCGCCTGAGCATTTTGCAGTAAGATAATTACTCCATTTGCCGTTAATTCAGCAAAGCTGTTTTTAAGGTCAGTAATTTCATCCAACCCACTGTCCTGTACACTCACTGTCCTGTACACTCTCTGTCCTGTACACTCACTGTCCTGTACACTCACTGTCCTGTACACTCACTGTCCTGTACACTCTCTGTCCTGTACACTCACTGTCCTGTACACTCTCTGTCCTGTACACTCACTGTCCTGTACACTCACTGTCCTGTACACTCACTGTCCTGTACACTCACTGCCCTGTACACTCACTGTCCTGTACACTCACTGTCCTGTACACTCACTGCCCTGTACTCTCATTGCCCTGTACACTCACTGTCCTGTACACTCACTGTCCTGTACACTCTCTGTCCTGTACACTCTCTGTCCTGTACACTCACTGTCCTGTACACTCACTGCCCTGTACACTCACTGTCCTGTACACTCACTGCCCTGTACACTCACTGCCCTGTACTCTCATTGCCCTGTACACTCACTGTCCTGTACACTCACTGGCCTGTACACTCACTGTCCTGTACACTCACTGCCCTGTACACTCACTGGCCTGTACACTCACTGTCCTGTACACTCACTGCCCTGTACACTCACTGTCCTGTACACTCACTGCCCTGTACACTCACTGTCCTGTACACTCACTGCCCTGTACACTCACTGTCCTGTACACTCACTAAAAGCACAAATCTGATGTCTTCTGCCCACAGTCTAACTCGCCACAAGGCATGAAGTGTCTGCCCTACACAGTAAACTACTACTCAGGTTTTATAAGCACCAACTGCAGGGAGAGGAAATTACCTGGGAGGTCATCCGCCATGCCCCATTATCCTCTAACACCCATTATAAACTGGGTGGTTCGAGCCCTGAATGCTGATTGGCTGACAGCTGTGGTATATCAGAACGTATACCACGGGTATGACTAAACATCAATTTTTACTGCTCTATTTACATTGACCAGTTTATAATAGCAATAAGGCACCTCTGGGGTTTGTGGTATATGGCCAATATAGGACTGTATCCAGGCACTCCGCATTGTGTCGTGCTTAAGAACAGTGGTATATAGGACACATACCACACCTCCTCTGGCCTTATTGTTTAAACAGCCCTTCATACATCCCGGAAGCACCGGCCAATTAACCAATACTCCCTCCAGAGCTATGGTTGGCCAACCAACAGCCCGGCGATGTCTGTGTCAGCACAGTAAGAGAAGATGGTCTGTCAGACGATGTTAGTCATCGTATAAGGAGCTCCTATAAACCAGGAGGCGAGGCTGCCTATAATGATGAAGTCCCATACTCTCCCCTAAGAGACTTAGCTGCTTAGCTGCTAGAGTGGTGCGATGTGAAAGCACATTTCCTTTGTCACATGCGCCGAATACGACAGATGCAGACCTTACCGTGAAATGCTTACTTACGAGCCCTTAACCAACAATGCAGTTCAAGAAAGAGTTAAGAAAATATTTACAAAATAAACTAAATTGAAATAAATAAATAAAGTAAAGTAACAATAATGTGGGCATATACAGGGTTGAGGTCATTTGTACATGTAAGTTGGGGTAAAGTGACTATGCATAGATAATGAACAGGGAGTAGCAGCAGTGTAAAAAACAAAGGGGGGGGGGTCAATGTAAACAGTCCGGGTGGCCATTTGGTCTTATGGCTTGGGGGTAGAAGCTGTTTAAGGAGCCTTTTGGACCTAGACTTGGCACTCCAGTGCCGCTTGCCATGCCGTAGCAGAGAGAACAGTCTATGACTTGGGTGACTGGAGTCTTTGGCCATTTTTTTGGCCTTTCTCTGACACTGCCTAGTATATAGGTCCTAGATGGCAGGAAGCTTGTCCCCAGTGATGTCCTGGGCCGTACACACTACCCTCTGTAGCGCCTTACGGTCGGATGTCGAGCAGTTGCCATACCAGGCAGTGATGCAACCGGTCAGGATGCTCTCGATGGTGCAGCTGTAGAACTTTTTGAGGATCTGGGGACCCATGCCAAATCTTTTCATTCTCCTGAGGGGAAAAATGTGTTGTATTGCCCTCTTCATGACTGTCTTGGTGTGTTTGGAAAATGGTAGTTTGTTGGTGATGTGGACACCAAGGAACTTGAAACTCTCAACCCGCTCCACTACAGACCTAGATCAGCTCCTTTGTCTTGATTATGTTGAGGGAGAGGTTGTTGTCCTGGCACCACACTGCTTATCGTTGTAGGTGATCAGGCCTACCACTATTGTGTCATCAAAAAACTTAATGATGGTGTTGGAGTCGTGCTTGGCCACGCAGTCGTGGGTGAACAGGGAGTACATGAGGGAACTAAGCACGTGCCTCTGAGGGGCCTCAGAAGATCAGCATGGCAGATGTGTTGTTACCTACACTTACCACCTGGGGATGGCCCATCAGGAAGTCCAGGATCCAGTTGCATAGGGAGGTGTTCAATTCCAGGATCCTTAGTTTAGGGATGAGCTTGGAGGGCACTATGGTGAGCTGTAGTCAATGACTAGCATTCTCATATAAGTGTTCCTTTTGTCCAGGTGGGAAAGGGCAGTGTGGAGTATGATTGCGATTGCGTCATCTGTGGATCTGTTGGGGAGGTATGCAAATTGGAGTGGGTCTAGTGTTTCCAGGATGATGGTGTTGATGTGAGCCATGACGAGCCTTTCAAAGCACTTCATGGCTACCAATGTGAGTGCTACGGGGCGGTAGTCATTTATGCAGGTTACCTTCGCTTTCTTGGGCACAGATAGCTAGAATAGCAGATAAAGAGTTGCCATATTAACTGTTAGTACCCCTCCCTTCCCATCTTTCTCTTTTCTTCGTCCCTAAAGAGCTAGCTTGAGTGGTAGTCAGGTCCCCTCCCCTCCCATTCTCTCCCTTCCCTGGGTCCCCTAAGAGAGGTATCGCTGCAGCTAAAGTAGTGTGATATCATCTGAGGTAGTGCAGCAGCTAAAAGTGGTGCGATATTACCTTCCATCTCCATTTGC
Organism: Oncorhynchus masou masou; assembly: GCF_036934945.1. Taxonomy (NCBI): domain Eukaryota; kingdom Metazoa; phylum Chordata; class Actinopteri; order Salmoniformes; family Salmonidae; genus Oncorhynchus; species Oncorhynchus masou. The sequence continues at coordinate 17,510,283 of NC_088242.1, read as the reverse complement.
AGTCCCCGATAATCGAGAGTTAGCATAGCAGCCAAAGTCCTTTCCCATCTCTCTTTTCCCTGTATCCCCTAAGAGCTAGCAGAGGTGTGCCACATTAGCTGCTAGCTGTACGGGGGGATGATCTAGAGCGCTAGTTGACTCTGGAGCTTATTGCAGAAGTCCGTCAGCTAAAGTGACTCATTATCTGGGAAGTTTCCAATGCCATGGGCCTTAGTCAAAAGTAGTGCACTATATAGGAAATAAGGTGCCATTTGGGACGGAGCGCTAAGTGGAGTCTCTCTATCAAATGTCTTTATGCGGCAGAGCGCATCAAATATCTAGAGTTTTAAAAAATCATCCAGCCAGCTATGAGCCCCAGTCTCCGTACCACAGCCTCTGCAGCAACAGCCTCCACAACAGCAGCCAGCTACTCAAAGAGGGAAGGGAGGGAGGCTCGATGTGTGTGAACATACCCTGCAAAGGTGTCTGGCATTATTTTATTTATTTCACCTTTTTTTAACCAGGTAGGCAAGTTGAGAACAAGTTCTCATTTACAATTGTGACCTGGCCAAGATAAAGCAAAGCAGTTTGACACAAACAACAACACAGAGTTACACATGGAGTAAAAACATACATACAGTCAATACAGTAGAAAAATAAGTCTATATACAATGTGAGCAAATGAGGTGAGATAAGGGAGGTAAAGGCAAAAAAAGGCCATGGTGGCAAAGTAAATACAATATAGCAAGTAAAACACTGGAATGGTAGATTTGCAGTGGAAGAATGTGCAAAGTAGAGATAGAAATAATGGGGTGCAAAGGAGCAAAATAAATAAATAAATAAATACAGTAGGGAAAGAGGTAGTTGTTTGGGCTAAATTATAGGTGGGCTATGTACAGGTGCAGTAATCTGTGACCTGCTCTGACAGCTAGTGAGGGAGATAAGTGTTTCCAGTTTCAGAGATTTTTGTAGTTTGTTCCAGTCTTTGGCAGCAGAGAACTGGAAGGAGAGGCGGCCAAAGGAAGAATTGGTTTTGGGGGTGACCAGAGAGATATACCTGCTGGAGTGCGTGCTACAGGTGGGTGCTGCTATGGTGACCAGCGAGCTGAGATAAGGGGGGACTTTACCTAGCAGGGTCTTGTAGATGACCTGGAGCCAGTGGGTTTGGCGACGAGTATGAAGCGAGGGCCAGCCAACGAGAGCGTACAGGTCGCAGTGGTGGGTAGTATATGGGGCTTTGATGACAAAACGGATGGCACTGTGATAGACTGCATCCAATTTATAGAGTAGGGTATTGGAGGCTATTTTGTAAATGACATCGCCAAAGTCGAGGATTGGTAGGATGGTCAGTTTTACAAGAGTATGTTTGGCAGCATGAGTGAAGGATGCTTTGTTGCGAAATAGGAAGCCAATTCTAGATTTAACTTTGGATTGGAAATGTTTGATGTGAGTCTGGAAGGAGAGTTTATAGTCTAACCAGACACCTAGGTATTTGTAGTTGTCCACATATTCTAAGTCAGAGCCGTCCAGAGTAGTGATGTTGGACAGGCGGGCAGGTGCAGGCAGCAATCGGTTGAAGAGCATGCATTTAGTTTTAGTTTTCATTAACACGAGAGAGAGAGAGAGAGAGAGAGAGAGAGAGAGAGAGAACAAGTGACTTGAGACTGCTTAGCCCATAAAGAGAGATGCAACTAGACCAAGCTGCCATTTGGTGAGCAGCAATCTATTCAATGCTTATGTTATGTAAGTTACTGTGTATGTAAGACCAACAATAGCATTTTCTGTTGTGTTGAAGATAAACACTTACTGTAGTTGGACTACATACAGTACTGTAAAAATAACTTGATGTGTGCCCTGGTTCAAAGGTATTAGTCTTCTGGGCTAAAGGAGGCAGGACTATGTGTATGTGTGTGTTTCCTCACAGAGAAGGAACTAGGCTATATCAATGGAGATGCCTGCTGGGATGGATAGGGAGAGAGACATACACACATATAGAGAGAGGGAGAGACATAGAGACATAGAGACAGACAGACAGACAGACAGACAGACAGACAGACAGACAGACAGACAGACAGACAGACAGACAGACAGACAGACAGACAGACAGACAGACAGACAAGTGATAGAAAGAAAGAAAGGAAGCGAAATGATGATGATGATAATGAGTGTGAAAGCTGCTGCATAACAGCATACTTCAAAATAGACATGCCTCCATGTTTCTAAAAATGAAATGTTCTGTGTTTCTTCACCAATATTTTCTCTCTCTCACAAACTCTCGCACACTCTATCTCTGTCTATCTCTTTCTCCGTCCCTTGTGTGATGAATTTCATCAAAAGAGGTCAATAGATATCTGAAATCTTGTTCACTTCTCAGTGAAATAAATCAATTTTGGTTTCGGGTCACTCTCCCTACTCTCTCCTCCTGTGGTAGATGGCGGACATACTGTCTGTCTGGTGGAGTAGACCATCTCTGACACACACACACACGCACGCACAGAGACACACACACACGCACGCATAGAGACACACACACACACACACGCACGCACAGAGACACACACGCACGCACAGAGACACACACACAGAGGCAGAGACACACACGCACGCACAGAGACACACACACACTCACGCACAGAGACACAGGCGCACGCACAGAGACACACACACACGCACGCACAGAGACACACACACGCATGCACAGAGACACACACGCACGCACAGAGACACACACACACGCACGCACAGAGACACACACACAGAAGCAGAGACACACACACGCACGCACAGAGACACACACACAGAAGCAGAGACGCACACACACACACAGGAGCAGAGACACACACTTCCAGCAACCACTTCTTCCTTCATAAGGAAGGATTCCCAGCTCTCAGCCCTCCGGATGGAGAGAGAAGGTCAATAGTAATAAAGTGTACAGAGTGCAGACTGATAACTCCTCTGTAAACAGTCCTGAAATCAAAAGCACAGCCCGGTCCGACAGAACCATACAGTAGAGCTTGGCTTGGCCTCTCCCACACTGCTTCTCTATAGGGACATATTGCCTGACCAGGCAGGTCAATATTTCTGTCATTTTTCTGCTTTATCTTGTTCTGTTGTTTGCTGTTGTGAAGGTCTAGTAGAGGACTGAAATCATGGAATCCCAACCATTTATATTGAATAAATATTTGTGAGATTGGTTGATAATACGGAAATTCTTGATTTTGAGCCAAGAAACTAAATCTAGCTTGATATTATCCGCTATTTAGGAACCGCCAACGACAGGGACAGTTATAACACAGGGACATCACCTGTTTGAGATAACATGTTATTCACATTATCACTCGCTATGGAGTGGTAGAGGCCTGTGATATTCAACGGTAGGTGGTGGGTTGTGTGTGTTTGTGTGTGTGTGTGTGTGTGTGTGTGTGTGTGTGTGTGTGTGTGTGTGTGTGTGTGTGTGTGTGTGTGTGTGTGATGGTTGGTTGATAGAGAGTCAATTTAACCACTAGGGTGACCACACGCCACAGATTGTGCGGGACAGTCAAACATTTAAAACACTTTAAAAAAACTTTTTACCCCATTGTCATGGTATCCAATTGATAGTTACAGTCTTATCTCATCACTGCAACTCCCGTACGGACTCGGGAGAGGCAAAGGTCGAGAGCCAAGCGTCCTCCGAAACACGACCCAACCAAGCCGCACTGCTTCTTGACACACCGCTTAACCCGGAAGCCAGCCGCACCAATGTGTCGGAGGAAACACCGTACGCCTAGTGACCGTGTCAGCGTGCATGTGCCTGACCCGCCACATGAGTTGCTAGAGGGCAATGGGACAAGGACATCCCTGCCGGCCAAACCCTCCCCTAACCTGGACAAAACTGGGCCAATTGGTCGCCGCCCCGTGGGTCTCCCGGTCATGGCAGGCTGCGACAGAGCCTAGACTCGAACCAGGGTCTCTAGTGGCACATCTAGCAACTGCGAATCAGTTCCTTAGAACACTGTGCCACGCGCGAGGCCCCAATCCATCATTTTGGTCCTCTGTCCCGCATCCCGCAACCACCAAAGAAGGTCTAGTATTTGTTTAAAATATTTGTCATAATATTTCGTTTTCACATAGTAGGATAGTCTAGCGTGCTGTGTGTGCCTATCTAATAATGCACTGCTGGCTTGCTTTCCCCACAAATTACTTTCTAAGTGTGAGTGAGTGACAGAATTTCTGTGAGTTTCTATGGAAACTATGACGCTGCCTCTGCATCGCTCGTGGTAGTTGCATCAGCTTACATTTTAGGCGTGATTTCCCGAGTAGTCTAAACATAAATATACCCAGTGGCTCGATCTGGCTTGCTTGCTAAGCTCGCTGTAGCTAAACTGGTAGGCCTGGCTAGCTAGCTCAGAAACGGATGGAGGAGCTAAGGGGTTTGCAACATTTATTACAATAGGTGGTTCACAAAGGCAGTGACCTTCATACAGCAGAGCTATGTCGCCTTCTGAACGAGATCCATTAACCTGCGCACATAAAAAAAAAAATGATATCCACTGTTCCGTAAAATCGTCCCCATGTCTCGCATTTTGGCTTTTTAGATCTGGTCACCCTACTCCCCACCCACAGCTGGTATCATGCTGGCTGTTCTAGGTGATAATGAAGACACACACACAGAGACACACACACAGACACGCTTCAGTGGCTTCAATGTCCTCTATCTTTCTTTGATGTCATTCAAAGCATTTCTGTCTGTCCTTCAGCTTGAAGAAGAAGTGATACAGTATACTGATGCTGTGCTGACTGAGGGTTATTATACACATGAGTCACTATGACACAGTACAATTACACTCTAATTGTCCACATGAACACTTTCATTCTGAGTCCCAAATAGCATCCTATTGCCTTTTAATGCAGTATTATTGTTAATTGATTAATCCAAAAGTAGTGCACTTTATAGGGAAGAGGGTGCCATTTCGGACATACATACTGACTGGACCAACAACATCTCAAAGTTTCACTTGTAAATTCTACATATTATGAACAAACATTTATTTTTGAGACATTCATTCTGCGGTTACAGGTTTAATTCTACGTGGTTACAGGTTTAATTCTACGTGGTTATAGGGTTAAGTCTGCGTGGTTACAGGGTTAATTCTGCGTGGTTACAGGGTTAATTCTGCAGGGTTATTTTTGCATGGTTACAGGGTTAATACTGCGTGGTTACAAGGTTAATTTTGCGTGGTTTCAGGGTAAATTCTGTATGGTGACAGGATTAATTCTGCATGGTTACTGGGTTAATTCTGCATGGTTACAGGGTTAATTCTGCGTGGTTACAGGGTTAATTCTGCGTGGTTACAGGGTTAATTCTGTATGGTTACAGGGTTAATTCTGCATGGTTACAGGGTTAATTCTGCATGGTTACAGGATTAATTCTGCGTGGTTACAGGGTTAATTCTGCGTGGTTACAGGGTTAATTCTGCATGGTTACAGGGTTAATTCTCAATATTCCAAGGTAAGAGGTTTTAGGTTGTAGTTAATATAGTATTTATAGGACTATTTCTCTCTATACCATTTGTATTTCATATACCTTTGACTATTGGATGTTCTTATAGGCTCTTTAGTATTGTCAGTGTAACAGTATAGCTTCTGTCCCTCTCCTCGCCCCTACCTGGGCTTGAACCAGGAACACATCGACAACAGCCACCCTCGAAGCATCGTTACCCATCGCTCCACAAAAGCCGCTGTCCTTGCAGAGCAAGGGGAACAACTACTCCAAGTCTCAGAGCGAGTGACGTTTGAAACGCTATTAGTGCGCACCCCGCAAACTAGCCTGCCAATTTCACACCGGTTACACCAGCCTAATCTTGGGAGTTGATAGGCTTGAAGTCATAAACAGCTCAATGCTTGAAGCACAGCGAAGAGCTGCTGGCAAAACGCATGAAAGTGCTGTTTGAAAGAATGCTTACGAGCCTGCTGCTGCCTACCACCGCTCAGTCAGACTGCTCTATCAAATATCAAATCATAGACTTAATTATAACATAATAACACACAAAAATACGAGCCTTTGGTCATTAATATGGTCGAATCCGGAAACTATAATTTCGAAAACAAAATGTTTATTATTTCAGTGAAATATGGAACCGTTCCGTATTTTATCTAGCGGGTGGTATCCCTAAGTCTAAATATTGCTGTTACATTGTACAACTTTCAATGTTATGTCATAATAAAAATTCTGGCAAATTAGTTTGCAAAGAGCCAGGCTGCCCAAACTGTTGCATATAACCTGACTCTGTGTGCAATGAATGCAAGAGAAGTGACACAATTTCACCTGGTTAATATTGCCTGCTAATCTGGAGTTCTGTTAGCTAAATATGCAGGTTTAAAAATATTTACTTCTGTATATTGATTTTAAGAAAGGCATTGATGTTTATGGTTAGGTACACGTTGGAGCAACAACAGTCCTTTTTCGTGAATGTGCACCGCATCGATTATATGCAACGCAGGACACGCTAGATAAACTAGTAATATCATCAACCATGTGTAGTTAAATAGTGATTATGATTATTTGGTTGATTGTTTTTTATAAGATAAGTTTAATGCTAGCTAGCAACTTACCTTGGCTTCTTACTGTATTCGCGTAACAGGCAGGCTCCTTGTGGAGTGCAAGGAGAGGCAGGTGGTTAAAGCGTTGGACTAGTTAACCGTAAGGTTGAAAGATTGAATCCCTGAACTAACAAGGTAAAAACCTGTCATTCTGCCCCTGAATTAGGCAGTTAAAATAAGAATGTGTTCTTAACTGACTTGCCTCGTTAAATAAAGGTGTAAAAATAAATGATCAATTAATTCATCAAAATGTGAAAGCGGGTGTATTTTTTGGTTACTGGAAAAACAGCAACAAAATAGCAACAAAATTGTACATACATGTACATAGACTGTACGTTTTATTTAGTGGTGTTGTGGTGGTATTGCTGAGGCCAGAACTGCAGTACACTGGAAAGTTAGGCTGTAATGAAACAACCCATTGAAACCACCTCTCAGGCATTGTCCAATGATAGAAGAGTCAATAAAGAGGTCAGAATCCAAGAGGCCAAGAGGAGAAGAGTCTCCACATAAAAGAGCTTAACATGAATCCTGACAGAGAGAGAATGAGGTAATGAAGCCCTCTTGTCCTTCATAGCCACTTTAACCCTTTGAGTGCCTACTCGTCAACAGTAGGGCTTTCCATGAATGATACCGTCAAAGTCGAGCACTACTGTGTAAAACATGCATTGATGAGTGTGAGAAAGTGCGCCATTGCATAATAGAATCTCAATAAGGCTCTCAAAATGGAGGGGCATTACGATAGAAATAGAATGAGTAGAATGGGCTTCCCCATTCAAGTCAGTCATGGCAAAACTGATGGACGTCCATACTTCGTGCTGCTATTCCCATCAAAAACAAGTACAATGGCCACCATGGGGGAAAAAAACTTCCCTTCGCCATCGCCTAGATTTAATGTAGTTATTACATCTAAAAACAAAACAGCTTTTGTGGGTTGTCATAGGCTTACCAATGTTGTTTTGACTATTGCTTGGGCCACTAAAATGATATTTTGTTGTGATAGTTTGGATGCAGCAGTTGTTAGCTATAGATCCAACGATCATTGACATTGGCTGTAGCAAAGTTAGCCAAATAGACATTTTACTGGTTGAAGTTTAATGGTTTTTCTGTATAATGCAGATGCTTTATGATGATGGCACACACATTATATCAAACCGGACATTCACTCTATAATACCACTGGGCAGGTAAATGTTCTCTTATCCTTTTATACTTGCATATGCCTCTGCAGTAGCTCCGATCGAGCCCGAGCAGACACGGTTTCTCTTAGCACTTACTGGAGAAGGACAGGGGTGCTGAGCGGGGGAGGGAATTATTTAAGAGAACCCTAGAGTGCTCGTTTCTTGTTTCTAATAGTTTTCATAGGAACTGGGAGGCTGCCAAGCTTTAAAATTGCCACCATCAATCAGGGTGGTTTTAAAGAATGCAACAAGCAATTTCATGGACTTTTCTTTCTACGAGCTCCCAAACATTATTCCCTATCAGCTCCTTGTATTAGTACCACCGCCATTTTCTCTGCCTCTCTCTCTCTCTTTTCCTTTTTCTCTGTGCATCTAATTTTCTTTCTGCCTCTCTCTCACATTATTGCTCTCTCTCTCTCTCTCTCTCTCTCTCCCTCTGCTCTCTCCCTCTGCTCTCTCCCTCTGCTCTCTCCCTCTGCTCTCTCCCTCTCTCCCTCTGTCTCCCTCTCTCTCTCTCTCTCTCTCTCTCTCTCTCTCCCTCTGTCTCTCTCTCCCTCTCTCTCTCTCTCTCTCTCATGCGGAAGACACTTTTCAGTTGAATGCATTCAGTTGTACATCTGACTAGGTATCCCCCTTTCTCTTACTAGTTAATGTATTTCACATTCCCGCTTTTAGATCCTGGGTGTTACCTTGCTTCGAAAAGGAGAGAAATATAGGGGAACATCTATGATGTAAAGAAATGTGAGAAAGAACTACTTTGCTTCAAAAAACACCTGGGAATTAGTGGTGACGGCTACCTGTAAGTGAGATTGAAGGCAAGAGAGGCTTGAAAAAGCATCATCTTAACATGTTCTCACTTCTCACTGGCAAATGGCCACAACAGGTCTCAATTCAATCCTTCGTGCTCCAATTCAATGATGTTTCTTTCTTCTTCTCAACACCTGTCCTGCGTCCCAAATGATTCTCTATTCCCTATTCAGGGACCTACTTTAGACCAGGGCACATAGGGCTCTGGTCAAAAGTAGTGCACTGAGTAGGGAATAGAGAAGCCCCCTGTGTCTTTGACGAAAGTGATCAATACCTCCCTCTACCTCTCCGCAGAAGAACCATCTGTGGTTTTCCCCTGTTGCCTCTTCTTCTCTTAACATTATGGCCTTCTCCGTTCCTTCATCCAACAGTTGAAAGTGTAGTGCCCAGCTGATAATCAACCTGATTATTGCCTAAACTACTGAAATGAATTTCACACAGATAACAACACATGAAATAAATGAAGTACAGTATGATGGGGAGAATGGGTGAGTTGATGAACGAGAGGAAGCAAACGGTGCATAATTATGTCATCATCAATTTTGAATGAAGAACCGTGCCATTCTATTGTACTGATCACTTCTAATCATAATCGTAAAATGGTATGTATCCTATTTCAGTCCACCGAATCAAAACAGTCTTATCGGTCTACTTCGGCCTAGTTGGAGCAGGCTACACAGTGAGAGCTTGTACATGCTGAATGGCTTTCAACATCTGGGAAAATATCCACATCGGGCAACAGGTGAGGGAGTGAAAGAGAATGAGGTGATGAGGCTTGTGAAACCTTACGTCGGCAAGGGGAGAAATGTCACCACGGATCATTTCTTCACTTCACTGTCATTGGCGAACAAGTTGCTTGCAAAGAAAACAAGTCTAGCCGGCAATATGAACAAAGTGAGATGGGAGCTCCCTCCCTCTGAGCAAGATAAGGCACCTGCACTCCACAACGGTGCTGAAGAATGACAAGATGACAGGGACACAATAAAGAGAAAACCGGAGACTATTATGTAGAACAACCAAACAAAGGTATGTCAAAGTGTGTCAAAAGCAAGTGAAAGTTACGAACATTTTGTCAAACGTTAGGCTAAATAACAGCTAAATGAAATCCAACTGATTCTATTGTGTGACGACGCACATAAGCCCACCCCGACAATAATTGACTATTTTTGACTACTATCGACACTTATATTCATTATAATGCCATTATTGCTTTTGTGCTGAGTTTCACTATTTATCAAGACCACTTGGCACTTATAATGATGTTTAGGCTGCTGATGTTTTCATCATGTGACGTCTTGGTGGTTGGGGTATACAGGACATCAGCAAGCTGTTTACGTGTTCCAACACATAGCATTTTTGTTTCATAGTTCTAACAGTCACTCCACGAACATTTTAATTGAACAATTTAATTTGGTTGTTTTTGTTTTTACATAATAGCATAAAGTAGCATAAACTAATACAAGTTTAGTTCAATTCTAATGTTACCCAAGGCCTCTCTCTCTCTCCCTCTCCTCTCTCACTATCTGTCTTTCTCTCTCTCCCTCTCCTGTCTCACTATCTCTCTCTTACTTTCTCTCTCTCTCTCTCCTCTATTACAATCTATATATTTCTCTCTCTCCCTCTTTTCTCTCACTCTCTCTCTCTCTCTCCCTTCCCACTCTCTCCCTTCCCACTCTCACTATATCTCTCTTTCTCTCTCTGCCTCTCCCGCTCCTCTCTCACCATCTCTCTCTCTCTCTTTCTTTCTCTCTCTCCCCACTCTCACTATCTCTCTTTCTCTCTGTCTCTCCCGCTCCTCTCTCACTATCTCTATCTTTCTCTCCCTTTCTCCTCTCTCACTATCTCTCTCGCTCTCTCACACTACCCTCTCTCCTCTTCCCTATGACAGCCTCCCTCTCTCCTCTCTAATAGACAGTAGGGGGTAGTGGTGGGTGTCTGCTAGGGTGGGCGAGTAGAAGTCCATTGATGTACCAGTCATTAGAAATAACTGAACCAGACTTGAACCTACCTCAGAAATCATTATCCACTATAAGGTGGCACAGACAGTACAGTTATCTCTCTCTCTCCTCCTCCTTAGCCTATCCTCTCCTCTCTCTCTCCCTCTCATCTCTGCCTCTATCCTCTCTCTCCCTAGCCTCTCCTCTCTCTCATCTCTGCCTCTATCCTCTCTCTCCCTCTCCTCTCCTCTCTCTCTCCCTCTCTCTAGCCTCTCCTCTCATCTCTCTCTCCCTCTCCCTAGCCTCTCCTCTCCTCTCTCTCATCTCTGCCTCTATCCTCTCTCTCTCCCTCTCCCTAGCCTCTCCTCTCCTCTCTCTCATCTCTGCCTCTATCCTCTCTCTCTCCCTCTCCCGAGCCTCTCCTCTCATTCTCCCTCTCCCTAGCCTCTCCTCTCCTCTCTCTCATCTCTGCCTCTATCCTCTCTCTCCCTCTTCTCTCCTCTCTCTCTCCCTCTCTCTAGCCTCTCCTCTCATCTCTCTCTCCCTCTCCCTAGCCTCTCCTCTCCTCTCTCTCTCCCTCTCTCTAGCCTCTCCTCTCATCTCTCTCTCCCTCTCCCTAGCCTCTCCTCTCCTCTCTCTCATCTCTGCCTCTATCCTCTCTCTCTCCCTCTCCGAGCCTCTCCTCTCATTCTCCCTCTCCCTAGTCTCTCCTCTCCTCTCTCTCTTACTCTCCCTCTCTCTCTCTCCTCTCCCCCTTCTTTCTCTCTTCCATGTCCTCTTCCCCTTCTCTTCAATAAAAACAACTTCATCTTCACTAACAGTTGTAAAATATATTTTTAATTGAGACTCATGGAAGCAACATAACTTATAGCTAAGACTTGATACAAGCATCACAATAAATATCCCAATTAGTTGAACAAAACTTGCTCCACAGAGTACATCAGCTCAATGGAATGAATATGGTATTTTTAAGCAATAAGAGGGGGTTTGGTATATTGACAATATACCACGGCTAAGGGCTGTTCTTAGGCAAGACGCAAAGCGGAGTACCTGCGGAGTACCTGGATACAGACCTTAGTCGTGGTATATTGGCCATATATCACAAATCCCCGAGATGCCTTATTGCTGTTATAAACTGGTTAGCAATATAATTACAACGGTAAAAATAAGTGTTTTGTCATAAACGTGGTATACGGTCTGATATACCACGGCTTTCAACGAATCAGCATTCAGGGTTCTCAGAGGGACACAATACACACCCACACACACATGCACACACACCCACACCCACACCCACACGCACATACACGCACACCCATACACCCACCTCAGCATGGGACCTCGGAGGAGAGAGGAGTCGTTGATTACCAAACTGACAGCGGTGTTGACACAACCTTCTGCTAGAATACGACATTGTGAAGACGAGACGAAGACGTGGCGTGGGGACAGACTGACAGATAGTGTGAACGTCATATCATTTCTGAGGCTCTGCATCTGTGCATATAGCTCTCTTTCATTACCTCTCTCACCTCGGCTATATGGGTCTCTTCAGGTGCTACATAATCAGGATTGTTATGGTTCTGTGCCTGTTATAAAGGCTTTTGGTTGAGTGACATCTCCTTTGTTCTGCAGTAGGGTAGGAACATGACTCACTCTCTTTTCTTTCTCTCACCTAGGGCTTCTTGGAGGTTCACATCTTCAGGAGTTTTGTCAGTTGGATTGTTATCAGAAGTGTAGAACTGAAGTTCTAAACTTTCATGTCTTGTACTGAGACTTTGGTTGTGTGACATCCTCTTTGTTCAGAGCAAATGCAATGAACAAGGATCAATATGTCATTGAGATAGTTTTGTACCATGCTTCAGTTACTATCTTTGTCCTGTGTCCTGTGTCCCGTGCTGTCGTCCCTGGAGTGTGAGATGGCTTCCTATATCTACTCACATTCCGTGTCTGTCACTTTATATTTATCAATTGATTGTAATTAGAGGTGACAGTGAACCTTGCAACACAGCCGTTTGTTAATTATTTCCACGGTGTGACTGAAAGGTAAGCCGGGACGTATATTGACACTTTCTAAATGTTTAATTAAGAGGAGATCGATTACATTTGGTCTAATGAGGGATGATTGATTGGTGCATACTCATTATGAGGGAAGCTTCAACCTGTAGTTGACGCCAGAACAATAGGATGTATACTATGACAACCCACACTACTTAGAGATTGATCCCCTTACAGGCAGTGAACAAGGTAGTATATTACACTGCTAATATAGACTGCACACATGTCTGAGATTTTTTAAATGTATTTCCTCATCCTTGCTCGCTTCTATTCCCTCATGGTCTCTGGTGAGGGCTAGTTGATAGAGGATTGTCTACAGGTCTCTGGTGAGGGCAGGTTGATAGAGGATTGTCTACAGGTCTCTACTGAGGGCTAGTTGATAGAGGATTGTCTACAGGTCTCTACTGAGGGCAGGTTGATAGAGGATTGTCTACAGGTCTCTACTGAGGGCTAGTTGATAGAGGATTGTCTACAGGTCTCTACTGAGGGCAGGTTGATAGAGGATTGTCTACAGGTCTCTACTGAGGGCAGGTTGATAGAGGATTGTCTACAGGTCTCTACTGAGGGCAGGTTGATAGAGGATTGTCTACAGGTCTCTACTGAGGGCAGGTTGATAGTGGCTTGTCTACAGGTCTCTGGTGAGGGCAGGGTGATAGAGGATTGTCTACAGGTCTCTACTGAGGGCAGGTTGATAGAGGATTGTCTACAGGTCTCTACTGAGGGCAGGTTGATAGTGGCTTGTCTACAGGTCTCTGGTGAGGGCAGGGTGATAGAGGATTCCTATAGATATAAAGGATATATAGAGGAGGACTCTACAGGATGACATGCTGCATAGTCCGAACAGTATCCTAACAACTAAGACCAACAGCAGACTTCAACCCTACAGCGAATCACCACATTGTACTACAGAACATGTTCCTTCTCTTGGAGCTGTGGTTCTACCTCTTCACTAGCTGAGGCAGGACCTTGGAGAGAAAAGCAATTTGCTGACACTATTTTCTCCACGGTGCGGCTACAACGAGTACATTCCTGTGTGCTGGACAGTTTTCTATCTCCCCAGCACAGAGGTGGAGAGGGAGCATGGTTTACACTGCTAAGATAACAGATGGGCTGAAAGCTCCGTATGCCTGCTGCGCAAATGCAAGACAACGCTAAGGGAGTGTACGTTGTTTATAATAAGGGTTACCTGGAGACCATCGCACCCCTAAATTAAAATGGATGGCCCTACCTTGAGTAAAATATATTTGAAATCTCCTGAATGACCCCAAAAAACAAGTGACCCTCCCCTATATCCAATAATGAAAACAGAAAGTTGAGAGCAGAGAACATGCCTACCATTTTCCCTCACTTCTTGGACAGACCAGCCTCCGATATGAAGTTTTAGAATATTTTCTTTGTCCTGTAAGCATTACATGGCAATGTAGTGTCTCCTGACCCCTCCTGTCTCAGCCTCCAGTACTTATGCTGCAGTAGTTTATGTGTCGGGGGGCTGGGGTCAGTTCATTATATCTGGAGTACTTCTCCTGTCCAATTCGGTGTCCTGTGTGAATCTAAGTGTGCGTTCTCTAATTCTCTCCTTCTCTCTCTCGGAGGACCTGAGCCCTAGGACCATGCCCCAGGACTACCTGATATGATGACTCCTTGCTGTCCCCAGTCCACCTGGCCGTGCTGCTGCTCCAGTTTCAACTGTTCTACCTTATTATTATTCGACCATGCTGGTCATTTATGAACATTTGAACATCTTGGCCATGTTCTGTTATAATCTCCACCCGGCACAGCCGGAAGAGGACTGGCCACCCCACATATGCTCTCTCTAATTCTCTTTCTTTCTCTCTCTCGGAGGACCTGAGCCCTAGGACCATGCCCCAGGACTACCTGACATGATGACTCCTTGCTGTCCCCAGTCCACCTGGCCGTGCTGCTGCTCCAGTTTAAACTGTTCTACCTTATTATTATTCGACCATGCTGGTCATTTATGAACATTTGAACATCTTGGCCATGTTCTGTTATAATCTCTACCCGGCACAGCCAGAAGAGGACTGGCCACCCCACATAGCCTGGTTCCTCTCTAGGTTTCTTCCTAGGTTTTGGCCTTTCTAGGGAGTTTTTCCTAACCACCGTGCTTCTACACCTGCATTGCTTGCTGTTTGGAGTTTTAGGCTGGGTTTCTGGACAGCACTTTGAGATATCAGCTGATGTACGAAGGGCTATATAAATAAATTTGATTTGATTAGATTTGTATACATTTTGATAGGGGGCAGGGCTGCGGGTCAGAAGGTTGTGGGTTCACAGACCACCATGGACAATCCTATATACTGTAATAAAGGCATTGCATTAATCTACCATCATATTTGCGGGTACGAGACAAAGTAAGCTTTTATAAATGCATTTCATACAATTCTACATCTTTTTACATGACTGGAGATGACCAAAATTACCAAAATTACAGGCTAAGAATGGATAGGGAGATAGGCCTATGTGTTCATCTTATCATAGGCCGATATCTCCAATGCCAAATCAGTGTGTCTTGTTTGGCAAAACTGTCTCTGTTGACTAATAATAACATCTGAAACATCATTATCAATCTAAGCATGGTATTTTAAACTTCACCCGCTGCCAGTTGTCTTCCGTGACTTTTAACCCGACGAGAGAAGGTCTCCACTGGACACACACTGGTTGAATCAACGTTGCTTACACTTCTTTTCAATGAAATTACATTCAACCAAGATGGATGTTAAATTGATGTCTGTTCCCAGTGATGTCTGTTCCCAGTGGGTCACAAGTGTATCCCTAAAAGCTGTCTGGGTTTAAAACATCTTCTATATTACAACATTGATAGCGACAGAATTAGATTACTTCCCAAGCAAAGTAAATGTTTTGTCTTCTTGGCTATAGAAGTTTGTACTAACAAAGGGTAGGCCTGTGCTTTTAGCCATTTTCTTTAACAAAAGATAGGGCTATGGAATATTTTCACATACCCCCTAAATTTGAGTCCTGGTTTTAACTTAACACACCAAGCAGTTCACTGACATGACACGGAGGTAAGCTATTTTAAGAGTGCACGGTGGGTGGAGGAATTGGCCGTCAAATCTATGGATAGCAGCCTACATCCTAATTTGGTCTGTCAGACAGGAAGGCCTACCTCTTATTTCTGAAATAGGAAGATATAGGCTCCAACACAAAGCACTCTTGTTGTTAGTAAAGTCAAATTAAAAATGAAGACGGCTGAACTGAATTAGGGCTACTCGACTTTGCCAACTTTCAGCTGCCGCTTCAAGTTTCAGCACCACAATGTAAGTTACTTGAATCTGTCTCTTTGTGAGGTCAATAACTCTGAAAAAATAGCTTCATTATGTGCAAGGGACATATTGTTTTTATTAAAATAAATGATGGATAATTTGATTGAGACCACACTAATAGCTTATATGCGCACTTGACAAATTGTGCCCAGCAGAGAATCAGAGATGAGGGGCGGCATCGGGAACACATCAATATGTAACCTAATAAGACACTCATTCTAAAAAACTCAGAAATCAAGAAATTGCAAATTACATAACCGACCCCTGGACTAGATAAACAATAAAATACTAAACCCTCCCACTGACTGAAATTGAAAAAGCATGGTCCACCCCCATGTTGCTCCATGTCCCCATTCTGTACATTTCATCCCTAACAAGATCCCATGTGGATAATGGCTAGTCTTGTCGGTGGGTGTGAATTCAAACACCCTATATTTTATTAAAGGGATACTTTGGTATTTTGGCAATAATGCCCTTTATCTACTTCCCCGGATTCAGATGACCTCATGGGTCCCATTTTCATGTCTCTGTGTGCAGTTTGAATTCTAGTCATTTTTGATAAACGGCAGTCAGCATTGGCTCGCAAAGCTACCTCTAACTTCCGTCATACTGGACGTAGAGACACAAAAATGTTATCCACAAGTTTATCTGACTCTGGGGAGGTAGATATTGCCAATATACTGAACTATCCCTTTAATCTCTATTTCCCCATAAACATGAAAGCAGATTCTCATCAACAAAAAAAGTTGAGGTTTGGAGGTGATAGATATGTGGTTTAGACTTGTCCTGTATCCCACATGGCAGCCTATTCTGTATTTAGTTCACTACTTTTGACCAGGGCCCATAGGAAACTCATAGGGCTCTGGTCAAAAGTTATATATAGGGGATAGAATGCCATTTGGGATACCGTCTTGGTGTAAAGGCAAGGGAGCTGGAACTGATGGGTGGAATAATTAATGAACTGAAATAGACTGTGCATTAGAGCCGGGACTGAGCAGGGACTAGGATGTTAATTGACTATGATACTTGGGCTGGTGCCTCTCAGCCTCAGGGCCCTCTCTTCTCACCATGTTTTGCTCTGTCTCTAATCGCTCTCACTCCTCGATTTTCTCTTTCTCTCTTTTCAAACCTTCGCTCTCGTTCTCTCTCTTTCTATCTCTTTCTCTCCCTGCTATTATCCCCCCTTTTCCTCTCATCACTCCTTTATTCTTTGCTCTTTCCTGATCTGATTCTTTCCTTCCTCCCACTCAAGTCATTTTCCTTTCTTCCTTCCTATTTTTCCTTATTTTTGTTATATTCCATTTCTTCTCCCCTCTCCCTCCTTGTCTCTCCTGTTTAGGAAGTGAAAACAACATAGGAAGATAGTCGATATTATGTCTCTCATGTTCAAAAACACACCCACCCACCCACCACACACATATACACACACACACATTTATCTTTCCGTCTTCTCTTGGTACATACTATCACCTGCTTAGCATCCCCTCCATAATTCATGGCCTTAAATAGATGACCTAGGCATCTCTGGCGCAAGCATTGAGTAGAAAGGGTATGTACTTTGATAAATACGCAAACAAACAAGGTCATAAAAGAAAATAAGCTTGGACCAGCACTTTCTCTTTCCTCTACTTTATATCCCCATTTCCTTACAGATGTAGGATTTTAATTTGAACCAGTTTGCTGCAGCAGGAAAATATTCCTGCAGCAACAAGAAATGCCAATTATTATGTGGATTATAATGAATGGACATTTTTGTAGCTCGAGATATATTTTTCATAAGGGAAGTCTGAAATTGAAAATTGGAAATTGCAAACTTCAGAAGCCTAGAGGGAGTAACTGTACAGTACCATAGAGGCACTGAATACGTTAGAGGAAAAACAAAAAGAAATGGAGAAACTTATTCAAGAAAGATCAAGTGTAGTATATTATTAAAATACAGTGAACTGGATGGAACATGATTCACCAAATGATATTTTGAAAGAGGACGCAAAGTACTTTAAGCATATGATTTCATTTCAGTCTCTTCCATCTCCACTCACCGAAGTTAATTGTAAGGATTTTTTTCAGAGTAATAATGTAAAATGAACAGCTGTACAGAAAGACTCATGAGAAGGCCAAATTACAGAGAAGAAGGCTTGGAATATTTCAATTTTGTAGAATCCCTTATACAATGGGTTAACGTTATGTGTAGTAACCGTAGCTGTAAAATAGTAAATAATGGCTACTTCTCAGAAAGTATTAAACTGTCAAGAGGACTAAAACAAGGTTGTCCACTATCGGCATATATATCTATTATGGCCATCGAAATGTTAGCTATTAAAATCAGATCCAACAATAATATCAAGGGCCTAGAAGTCCAGGGCTTAAAAACAAAGGTGCCATTGTACGCTGATGATTCATGTTTTCTTTTAAACCCACAATCTGGATCCCTACACAGCTACATAGAGGATCTCGATCCCTTTTTAACCTCTCTGGATTACAACCAAATTATGATAAGAGTACTATATTACATCTTGGATCACTAAAAAATACTACTTTTACATTACCATGTAGTTTACCAATAAAATGTTCTGATGGTGAAGTGGACATACTTGGTATACATATCCCAAAATAAAGAAATGATCTCAATACAATTACAATATATTTTAATAGAAAGAGAGCAAAAATATATATTAGCTCTTGCTACCGTAGAAAGGAAAATGCATCTCTATTTGTGGAAAAATCGCCCTGATTAACTCTTTAGTCATATCCCAGTTTACCTATTTGCTTCTGGACTTGCTTATGCTTAGTGACTTGTTTTGTAAAATTATATCAGCAAAAAACAGCAAGCCAGACAAAATTAAATGGGTCTATTTATATAATTTATATTTTTTATTTAACCTTTATTTAACTAGGTAAGTCAGTTAAAAACAAATTCTTATTTACAATGATGACCTACCCCGGCTAAACCCAGACAACGCTGGGCCAATTGTGCAGCGCCCTATGGGACTCCCAATCACGGCCGGATGTGATACAGCCTGAATTTGAACCAGAGACGACTGTGACACCTCTTGCAGTGCCTTAGACCGCTACGCCTCTCGGGAGCCCTGAATATAATTTCAGTTTAATCCACCAGAAAAGACAGAACAAATATTACAACAAAGGTTAAGGTTAAACTCAAATATACCAATTAATAAAAAAAATACATATTGGGAATAAAAAAATGTATATATAATATATTAAGTATAAAATAATAAAAATATAATAAATATAATGTATAATCTTTGTAAATGATATCATAAATAGGACTGGTGGAGTTATGTCACACATACAGCTAATACAAATATATGGAAATTAGAAGTCGACCGATTATGATTTTTCAACGCCGATACCGATACCGATTATTGGAGGACCAAAAAATTAATTGGACCATTTTTTAAATGTATTTGTAATAATGACAATTACAACAATACTGAATGAACAATTATTTTAACTTAATATAATACATCAATAAAAATCAATTTAGCCTCAAATAAATAATGAAAGATGTTCAATTTGGTTAAAATAATGCAAAAACAAAGTGTTGGAGAAGAAAGTAAAAGTGCAATATGTGCCATGTAAAAAAGTTAACGTTTAAGTTACTTACATATGAAAGCTGGTGGTTCCTTTTAACATGAGAATTCAATATATCAAGGAAAGAGGTTTTAGGTTGTAGTTAATATAGTATTTATAGGACTATTTCTCTCTATACAATTTGTATTCCATATACCTTTGACTATTGGATGTCCTTATAGTATTGCCAGTGTAACAGTATAGCTTCCGTCCCTCTCCTCACTCCTACCTGGGCTCGAACTAGGAATACATCAACAACAGCCACCCTCGAAGCAGCGTTACCCATGCAGAGCAAGGGGAACAACCACTCCAAGTCTTAGAGCGAGTGACATTTGAAACACTATTAGCGCGCACCCCGCTAACTAGCTAGCCATTTCACATCGGTTACACCAGCCTATTCTTGGGAGTTGATAGGCTTGAAGTCATAAACAGCTTGAACCATTGTGAAGAGCTGCTGGCAAAACGCACGAAAGTGCTGTTTGAATGAATGCTTACGAGCCTGCTGCTGCCTACCACCTCTCAGTCAGACTGCTAAAATAATATAATATTATATAATAACACACAGAAATACGAGCCTTTGGTCATTAATGTGGTCGAATCAGGAAACTATCATTTCTAAAACAAAATGTTTATTATTATCGCATATACCCTGACACAATTTCACCTGGTTAATATTGCCTGCTAACATGGATTTATTTTTGCTAAATATGCAGGTTTAAAAATATATACTTGTGTATTGATTTTAAGAGAGGCATTGATGTTTATGGTAAGGTACACGTTGGAGCAACGACAGTCCTCTTTCTGCGAATGCGCCCCGCATCGATTATATGCAACGCAGGACACGCTAGATAAACTAGTAATATCATCAACCATGTGTAGATAACTAGTGATTACGATTGATTGATTGTTTTTTAATTTAATTTAAAAAAATTTTTTAAATTTAAGTTCATTTTAATGCTAGCTAGCAACTTACCTTGGCTTCTTACTGCATTCGCGTAACAGGTAGGCTCCTCGTGGAGTGCATGAGAGGCAGGTGGTTAGAACATTGGACTAGTTAACTGTAAGGTTGCAAGATTGAATCCCCGAGCTGACAAGGTAAAAACCCACCGTTCCTATGCTGTCATTGAAAATAAGAACATGTTCTCAACTGACTTGCCTAGTTAAATAAAGATGTAAAAAAAATATTATTTTTTAAAATAAAACAATCGGCCAAATCGGTGTCCAAAAATACCGATTTACGATTGTTATGAAAACTTGAAATCGGCCTCAATTAATCGGCCATTCTGATTAATCGGTCGACCTCTAATGGAAATGTCCAGTCTACTCAAAATTACAACCAACTAATTGCAGCATTACCGAGGCAAGCGGTTGGGGGAGAAAGTAAGGAACATGTCTGCCGGCCCTGCACTAAAGACCAAAATTGGCTCAAGAAAATTGTGATAAATCAAAAACTATACCCGTTTAATTTACAGACCAAAGAATTGGCAGCTGTGCCATATAGATGGCAACATAGTTGGGAAGAGAATTGTGATGTACCAATTCCATGGCACATGATTTTTAAACTGATGGATTCAACGTTGGATTCCAAACATAGAGTTTTTCCATTTAACTTATTATACATAATTCTTGCAACCATTATAATGTTATATATATGGGGGATACAACCATCCCAGCTCTGCAGATGTTGCTCTGAAGAGAGTTAGTAATGTCTATATGTAGCTTGTTTTTGTTTGCACGTTCAGAAATGGATGTAGAATTGCAACATTTACCTGGAGCTAACTCTGCAAATAGCACTGCTGGGTGATTTAAAAAGTCATAGTCAATCGATAAATAATATAATAATACTCTTAGCAAAATTGTATATCTTTAATTTACAATACGTAGGATCTATGAGAATAGAAATGTTTAGATCTTTTGTGAAACATCACAGCACAGTTTAAAAATATATGCAAATAGAAATCAAAACTGGATGGTGTTCAGAGATAGATGGGAGGGGTTGAGTTGAGCTGAAGGATGGGATATATTGTGTCCATAAAATGTGTATAGTATTCATAAAATAGAAATAGAAGCCTAAGTGTTGGAGGCGGAGCTAGCATGTTGGAGTGAACGGCTGTGCGTGAGAGGCTCCAGCAACTCTTTTGCGAAATAATCTAATTTAACCTACTTTATGCCACTTTTTACAACAAACGTTTTTTTCTAATACAAGATTGTAACCTTTTACATGAAAATGCCGAGTAATAAGCGACCAAAGGACAATAAATCCACAGCGGAGGCCTACTCCCCACTAAACAACGAGACAGACATGGCGGGAGGCACCTGCATCACCTGCATCATTCGAACGGTCGCTTCGCATGGCCAGAGTATCGTGGACCTTGACAAAGCTTCTGAATTCAACGCTGGTAGGATCGACGAGTTAGAGAAGCTATGCACGTCATTGCAGGATAGTGTGCAGAGGCTTTCTGTGAAAGTGGTGGACCTGGAGGGCCGATCCAGACGTAATAACCTTCGCGTTGTTGGTCTGGCAGAGGGGGTAGAGGCGGGCTCTCGCCCCACCGACTTCTTCGCCAAGCGATTGAAGGATGCAATGGGATCGGATGTTTTGGATTCAGATCCCCTGCTGGACCGTGCACATCGCTCCCTTGTCCCAGTGCCTGGACCGGGCCAACGTCCTCGCCCAGTAATCATCTGTTGTCACAGTTTCAAGACCAAGGATCTTATCCTGCGTGAAGCTCGAATGAGGGGCAACCTGTCACATAAAGGGCATCCATTCCGTGTATATGAGGATTATGCGCCTGATGTGGCAAAGCATCGCGCCGACTACAGAGATGTCATGACCAAACTCTACAAACTCCATCTTCACCCAACTCTTCCCTGCAAGACTAAGAATTACCCCCCCTTCCGGTGAGAAGATTTGTCTCTCCTCGGTTTTAGACGCAGAGAAGTTTATCCGGGGATATACACCAATCCCCCGTACAGGTTAGAGTGCCTTGTCATTGCGTGTTAGGGTCTGCTCATGGACTCGAATCCATACTATACCATATTGGGTGAAACCATATTAAACAGGCTCAACAAGGGCTACCGAACATGTAAGACGCTGAGCCGACCAATGGATGGCGTGCCGTTCTGCCTTTGTCTAGCCGTGGGCCGCTCTCCAGACTAGAGTCCCACCAGCCCTATGTAGTGCTTATGTCTGTGTAGGTGTGCGTACATATAATTACTATTTGTACTTTATTACTATTTTCTCTTAGCATTTTAGTATTATGTATGTGTATATTTTAAATCAGTGTAGATTGTTATTCTGGGGTATGAATGTTTGTATGTGTATATGTGCATATGGATGTATACACATTCTTTAAATATATATTTTTATATATGATTTTTTGTGTGGGTATGTATGTATGTATGTATGTATGTATGTATGTATGTATGTATGTATGTATGTATGTATGTATGTATGTGTGTGTGTATGTATATGTATGTGTGTATGTAAATGTATGTGTGTATGTGTATATATATATATATATATATATATATATGTATGTGTGTATGCATGTGTGTATATATATATATATATTTTTTTTAACATTTTTAAATTTTATTTTATTTTTTATTAAAAAAAAAAAATTAATGGGGGAACATTTAATTGAGCAAATCCTTGTTCCGATCTCCTGACCCACAGTATGTAAAGGTACGGCTGACTGTGTCGGTTGCGGATTTATTTTTTGACCGGCAGTGCTTAGCAATATAATCTTGAGGCTATATATTGCTTATCTCTGGGATTGACCCAGAATGACTCTTAAATGCGCAATATGTTTAAGTTGCAACTTATTCTGTTTAGGTTTACTGTTAGGTTTACTATTCTGTACGGCTGACTACGTCGGTTGCGGGTTTATTTTTGGACCGGCAGTGCTTAGCAATATAATCTTGAGGCTATATCTTGCTTATCTGTGGGATTGACCCAGGATGACGCTTAAATGCGCAATATGTTTAAGTTGCAACTTATTCTGTTTAGGTTTATTAGAAGCCAACTGAACACTTTATTCGCGGGAGCCTCCTCAGTTCATATGTTAGTAGAAGTTCTAGGATAGTGAGAGGTGAACGTATAGTTGGGATTTTATTTTTGTTTTACCTCTTGTTCGAGGTCGCGTCGTGCTTTTTTGGCATCGACCAGACAATGTGTTTATTTTTATTTTTCCTTTTTTCTCTCCTGTTTGTGCATGCCTGTTAAATGTGGGTTGATGGGGGGGTAAGTGTTGGGGAAATTATGGGAACAGGGTGGGAAGTAAAGGTGCTTGCAGGGGGAGGGGTGGGTTGGATACTGCTCGGGTGTAGGTGCTACATATGCCGATCGTGATGGTTTGGTGCACTTTCTTACCAATTTATCAAGTTACATGGTATGCAGGCCACCATAGGAACTTCAAACGAGAGGAAGGCGGGGCTTACATTCACTTCCTGGAATGTCAAGGGTTTAAACTAACCAATTAAGAGAGGCAAGGTCCTTGCCCACATGAAAGCACTCTCGTATGATATAATATTTTTGCAAGAAACCCATCTGAAGAATAACTCTCATAGCAGACTTAAGTGTAGATGGGTGGGGCAAGTGTATCACTCTAACTTCTCTGCCAAAACGAGAGGCACAGCGATTCTGGTACGGAAAGGAATTCCCTTTCTACATAAAACCACTATTGCGGATAAAGAGGGTCGGTATGTGATCGTAATAGGAGAAATCCACTCTACCTCAGTAACTCTACTAAATATCTATGGGCCAAACATTGATAACCCCTCTTTTTTTCAAAAGAGTCCTTGCCCTGATTCCAGATATCTCCCATACTAACCTGGTCATTGGAGGGGACCTTAACTGTGTGCTAGACCAGTATTTGGATAGATCCTCTACCCGGCGAACCCCTACCTCCTATTCAAGCAAATTCTTGAATACCTACATAAAAAATTCGAATTTATTTGATATATGGAGGATCGCCAACCCTATGGGTAGGCGTTACTCCTTTTACTCTCATGTTCACAATGTTTACACTCGAATTGACTACTTTTTGTTGGATGCTAGACTACTCCCCTATACCTGTAATGTGAGGTATCATGATATTATAATCTCAGACCACAGTCCACTCACCTTCTCCCTGAGATTGGGTGACATTGTACCAAACGAGAGGGTCTGGAAGTTGAATCCTCAGCTCTTCACAGAACCAACATTCTGTGAATATCTTAAAGACCAAATTACATTTTTCTTTGATACCAATGACAACACAGAGACCTCCCCAGCATTATTGTGGGAAACACTGAAGTCTTATCTGAGAGGCTGTATCATCTCCTTTCAGGCTGCCAGGAGTAGGTGAAACAGAGGAAAACTGGAAGAACTGGAGGGACAAATTCACTTACTGGATAGGGAGAATGCTAGCCACCCATCTATGGAGAAACATGAAAAATGACCTCTTTAAAATTTGAATATAATCAGATTCTCTCAGCTAAAATTGCTAAATCTTTTCTCTATGCCAAGCAAAAATATTTTGAGTTTGGTGACAAACCACACAAATTACTCGCCAGACAACTTCGAAAAAATGTGAGTGACCGAATGATTCACAAAGTTAAATCTGAATCTGGGGAATTACTCTCTTCCCCCAAAGACATCAATGACAGATTCCGGTAGTTTTATGAGACTCTATATACATCTAAAGCGGATCCTAACCCCTTAATTATGCAATCATTTTTGGAGGACTGTAATATTCCTGCCCTGAACCAGGAAGATTCTATCTTCCTGAATCAGGAAATATCTCTTGATGAAATTTGAGAAACAATTAAATCTTTAAAGAGTGGCAAGACCCCGGGCCCAGATGGATACCCTGGTGAATTCTATAAAACATTCAGCAACATGCTCTCTCCCTACCTGCACAAAATGTTGGTTCAGGCCAATGAGGATGGAGCTCTCCCTTCTACTTTGGATGAAGCGTTCATTACAGTTATACATAAGAAGGGTAAAGATCCAGAAGAGGTAGGGTCATACAGACCAATATCTCTCCTTAATACAGACCAAAAGATTTTAGCACTTTAATTGGCAAATTGGTCCATTCGGATCAGACCGGCTTTATCCCTAACTGAAACTCATTCTTCAATCTCAGGCGCCTCTTCAACATTATGTATTCACAGAGGTTACCCAACGTGGACCTTGCCGTCATATCTCTTGATGCCGAAAAGGCCTCTGACCAAGTTGAGTGGCCCTATCTATTCAAGATCCTACAGAAATGTAATATTGGAGATGAGTTCATAAATTGGATCCAGCTTTTATATAGGAACCCCTGTGCCAGAATACTCACTAACCAATCATTGTAGCCCCGATTTAACCTTAACAGGGGGACAAGGCAGGGTTGTGCGCTGTCGCCTATGCTCTTCGCCCTAATTATCGAACCGCTCGCTCAGACGATTAGATCTCATGCAGCAATACACGGCTATAATACTGAAGATACTCTAAATAAGATTTCTCTATACGCAGATGACATCCTCCTCTATGCAACAGAACCCCAGGCTAGTATCTCAGCTATTCTTGATGTGATCAATTTGTTTGGTACCTTCTCGGGATACAGAATAAATTGGAACAAGAGTGAATTAATGCCCATACGGTCGCAAAACACCTCCTGGCTAGAACATCTCCAATTTAAGTTATCTTCAGAAATATTTACCTACCTAGGAATTGTAGTTACCAAACAATACTCCTTACTATTTAAAGATAATTTCCCCTCTCTGATACAAAAACTCAAAGCAAACATACTATTTTGGAGAACTCTCCCAATTTCTCTGCTCGGAAGAATTAATGCCATTAACTTCTTGGATATAGGGGGCGCTATTTTAATTTTTGGATGAAAAACATTCCCGTTTTAAACAAGATATTTTGTCGCGAAAAGATGCTCGACTATGCATAGAATTGACAGCTTTGGAAAGAAAACACTCTGACGTTTCCAAAACTGCAAAGATATTGTCTGTGAGTGCCACAGAACTGATGTTACAGACAAAACCCAGATAAAAATCCAATCAGGAAGTGCCGCATTTTTTGAAACCGCCTCATGCCAATGACTCCTTATATGGCTGTGAATGGGCCACGAATGAGCTTAGGCTTTCTGTCGCTTCCCCAAGGTGTCGACAGCATTGTGACGTATTTTAGGCATATCATTGAAAGATTGACCATAAGAGACTACATCTACCAGGTGGTCGCTTGGTGTCCTCCGTTGCAATTATTGCGTAATCTCCAGCTGCAGTATTTTTCCGTTTGCTTCTGATGAGAAACCAGCTGTCACGACTGATATATTATCGAATACATATGTGAAAAACACCTTGAGGATTGATTCTAAACAACATTTGCCAAGTTTCTGTTGATATTATGGAGCTAATTTGGAAAAAAGTTTGGCGTTGTAGTGACTGCATTTTCCGGTCTTTTTCTTAGCCAAACGTGATGAACAAAACGGAGCTTTTTCGCCAACACAAATAATATTTTTTGAAAAAATGAACATTTGCTATCTAACTGAGAGTCTCGTCATCGAAGTTCTTCAAAGGTAAATGATTTTATTTGAATGCTTTTCTTGTTTTTGTGAAAATGTTGCCTGCTGAATGCTAGGCTTAATGCTATGCTAGGCTATCAATACTCTTACACAAATGCTTGTGTAGCTTTGGTTGAAAAGCACATTTTTAAAATCTGAGATGACAGTGTTGTTAACAAAATGCTAAGCTTGTGTTTCAATATATTTATTTCATTTCATTTGCGATTTTCATGAATAGAAAAAGTTGCGTTATGCTAATGCATTATAGTTTAAGTATTTTTCTGTCGATTTCTCAGCCAATCAGGATGAACAAACGTGACGTTTTTCGCCTACAAAAATATTATTTTTGGAAAAAAGGAACATTTGCTATCTAACTGGGAGTCTCCTGAGTGAATGCATCTGAAGTTCTTCAAAGGTAAATTATTTAATTTGGTTGCTTTTCTTATTTTTGTGAAAATGTTGCCTGCTGCCAGCACATCCTAGCATAGCATTATACCATGCTAAACTTACACAAATTCTTGTCTAGCGTTGGCTGTAACGCATATTTTGAAAATCTGAGATGACAGTGTTGTTAACAAAAGGCTAAGCTTGTGTTTGAATATATGTATTTCATTTCATTTGCGATTTACATGAATTAGGAAACATTGTGTTATGATAATGTGCTTGAGGCTATAATTACGCTCCCGGATACGGGATTGCTCGTCGCTAGAGGTTAAAATGGTCTTCCTCCCACAACTGCTCTACCTATATCAGAACATCCCAGTATTCATACCTAAATCCTTTCATAAACAACTGGACTCAATTATCAATCCTTTCATCTGGGATTATAAAACACACAGGATAGGTAAAAAACACCTCTGTAAATCCAAGATGGAAGGAGGATTGTCTCTCCCAAATTGTATATTTTATTACTGGGCCGCTAACCTCCGCGTTGTTACGTTTCTGCTGGATGACGCAATTCCGGCATCCAACTGGCTTACTATGGAGCGTGTGGAGTGTCACCCCTTCTCTATTGGCGCTGTGATTTTGTCGCCTGGAGATGTCACGTTATTGTAACAATCCTATTATACATCGCACAGTCCGAATCTGGAAGCAAATTATAGTCCACTTTGAGCTTAGACCAATGTCATTCATGCTCCCTGTCGCCAGAAATCCCTCCTTTGCCCCTTCTAACCTTGATAACACCTTTGAGCGTTGGGGAGAGCTGGGGATAAGTACCATAGGGGATTTATACATAGAAGGGACCTTTGCTTCCTTTGAGTTGCTGAGGGAAATGTATTTAATTAAATTTTTTCAGATACCTACAAATTAGAGACTACGTTAGGAAACACCTCCCAACATTTGGGAATGCTAAACCTTCCATGTTTGACAGATGCATAAAATATGCCGCACCTCAGATAAACTGATATCGCGTCTATATGATGCTTTTCAATCTGTTAGCACACCTTCTACAGATGCCATCAAGGCAAAATGGGAGGAAGAACTAGGCACTGACATTTCTGTGGCAGACTGGGAAGAGAGCTTGGAGTATATCCACACATGCTCCATTAATTCCAGACATCGTCTCATACAATTCAAGGTATTACACTATTCCAAAACTAAAATGCATAGGATATTTCCTGATACATCCCCTACATGTGATAAATGTCAGGCTGCGCAGCTTGCATGGTTATTGGTGTGGAATTTTTGGGATCCTCTCTGAAGTTTTGGAGACTTCAATAGATCCAGACCCGCTTCTGATAATCCTGGGAGTATCTGAGTCCCTAAACGGATTAACCAACCCCCAAAAACGACTAATCTCGTACGGTCTCAATTCGGCAAAAAAACTCATCTTGTTGTTTTGGAAAAGGAGGGAAGCGCCCTCTACCAAATTATGGCTCAGCGAATTGGCAAACACTGTACACTTAGAAATAATTAGATATATTCTGAACAATAAATTATCAACATTTGATCAAATCTGGCAGCCTTTCCTCTCCTACTTGGACGAGTCGGTGCTGTGAATTTGTACTTATTAACGCACTCTCAATTGTAATATCTGAATCAACCTTTGGGCAGCATGTGCTGGCCCTGCCACCCGAGCAGTTGGGGGGGGGGACATCTTCCCTCTTTCTTTCTACATGTCCTTGTTTTATATGTTGTGTTTTGTATGTCGTGTTTTGCACCCAGAACTCTGGGTCTTGTTGTTCCTGAATGCTCTTTTATGTTTAGATAAGAATTGTATACCTGTCTTGTATACCTATACACCATTCTTGTGTGTGTTTAATAAAACATATTTGAAACAGAAGCCTAAGTGCTGTTGTCCATTAGTTTACTCCTATTAGGAGACGGATGGTTGGGTTAGGGGAAAATATGTTTCGGAGGATGCATGGCTTTCGACCTTTATCTGTCCCGAGCTCGTATGGGAGTTGTAGCGATGAGACAAGATTGTAACTACTAACAATTGGATACCACGAAATTGGGGAGAAACATTTTTTTATAAAAAAAAGAAAAAAGAAGAAATGAAACACAATCAAAACAAAGAGCAAATGCATCAAACACATTTGTAGAGTTACAAGCTTGATGTAGTCATTGTGTGCTATGAATATTGGAACACGTACTTAACTTTTACTACTTTAATAAACAATTAAGTGAATTTGTCACAATACTTCTGCTCCCCTAAAATGAAGACTATGTACAAAAAGTGTACTTTCTAAGCAGCAGGGCTGGACGATATGACGATATATATCATGTGACGATAGAAAAACGTCTATCGTTTCATATTATGCTCTATCGTTTATTTCGTTTTGTCGCAAATCACACTCTTTACGGCAATATTTTTTGTCATTTGGACGACACTTTGCAACACAAACAAACATGGAGGAGGGTGAACATGACACAGAGCATGGAGACACGGAGCTCGTACCTAAAAGAGGGGCTACTTCGGTCGCATGGACGTGGTTTGGGTATGAAAAGTCGGACACGGGCCAGAAAACCGTCCTCTGACAAATATGCAGCAAGCCGGTCCCGACAACAGGCTCAAACACAACTAACCTCTTTCACCACCTACGCAAGAATCATGTGAAACAGTACGGACAGATTCTATGGATGAGACCCAAAAATGTACAGTCGAGTGCTCAAAACAAACCCCTGACTCAGACGATGCAAGAGGCTTTTTCCACGGCACAACATATGACAAAGCATCACGAAGATGCAAGGAGGTAACAGCTGCCGTTACAACTGGAAAGACATGACCCCACGGTCCAGAAATGGGGGTTTCGTGAGTTGGTGCTAACATTCGACCCAAGGTACCAAATGCAAATTGATATGTGCCACGTATTAATGCCAAAATAACATGCAAAACAGGCAAGCCCCCAAAAATATATATATATATATATTTTAGGCCTATATTTATGTTTATTTATCTTTTTAGATTTTATACATTTATATTTATATTTTCTTACAACAAAGGTTCTAAATAAAAAAAGAAATAATCAAATATGAGTAAGTACCTTGAGTTTAATTCAAACTGTAATACCTCACAGTCATTGTTTGACTTCAAATGCTAACTTTTGTATTATAGAGCCAAAAGAAAAAAAAATGCTTCACTGTCCCAACAATTACAGAGGGCACTGAATATAATAATACGGTTCTTACAATTCTCCTATTTCAACCATCCACAAATTATTATATATTTTTTTTACCCCTTTTTCTCCCCAATTTGTAGTATTTACAGTCTTGTCTCATTGCTGCAACTCCCGTACCGACTTAGGAGAGGTGAAGGTCGAGAGCCATGTGTCTTCCAAAACACAACCCAACCAAGCCGCACTGCTTCTTGACACAATGCCCATCCAACCCAGCTGAACCAATGTGTCGGAGGAAACACCGTACACCTGGTGAACTGGTCAGCATACACTGCACTACACGCAGCCCACCACAGGAGTCGCTAGTGTGCGATATGACAAGGATATTCCTGCTGGCCAAACCCTCCCTAACCCGGAAGATTGTGCACCGCCCCATTGGTCTCCCGGTCGTAGCCGGCTTCGACAGAGCCTGGACTCAAACCCAAAACCTCTGGTGGCACAACTAGCACTGTGATGCTGTGCCTTAGACTACTGCACCACCCGGGAGGCCT
This sequence comes from Oncorhynchus masou masou, assembly GCF_036934945.1. Lineage (NCBI taxonomy): Eukaryota > Metazoa > Chordata > Actinopteri > Salmoniformes > Salmonidae > Oncorhynchus > Oncorhynchus masou. The sequence goes on along the minus strand of NC_088242.1, from coordinate 17,479,204 downwards.
TGAAATTATTTTTTTGATAATCCCACTCCCCCCGAGAGTGGGGTCAGAGCTAAGGATCAACCATTATTGATGGTGACCCTGGATTAAGGTTAAGTGCCTTGCTCAAGGCATTTTTCACCTAATCAGCTCGAGGATCTGAACCAGCGATCTTTCAGTTACTGGCCCAATGCTCTTAACCGCTAGTCTACCTGCTGCCCGCGACATATGTAAAAAAACAAAATGTCAGCTGGTACAGGAACTCTAGACTGGGCGTCTGACTACTCTCAGAGTATACTTCTGCACTGGTGAAATGAAGTGTGAGTGGCAACTGAGCTGAAACCTTTGCTGGAGTCTTGAAAAACATCATCCTGAGATGCAGAATTAAATCCCTTCTCTTTTGGAGCCATTTCCTCCCTTTAAAGCTTCTAAACACCATGATGGTGTTTCACATCCTGTCTAGTGAAGACAAATCTAAATGTTTAACATTTATTTATTTATCTGATCATTTTCCAGTTTAACCTGTTTCAGCAGGCATTGTTGAGCACAGAGCTCAATCCACCAGCCACAACTAGACGTTATACAGCAAACATTTCAGGATACGGTATTTGCCTCTACCATTAAAAGTTGGAAATGTGGGAATGAGCCGTCTCATCATTGAAATTCATTTTGCCTGAAGGTTTTGATATCCGTTCTTCATGATCCATTACACCTCATGGTACACTTTTTATTTCTTCAACATTGAGTAAAGTAATCTTAAAGTCAGAAAATCACCCATGATCCTCTAAAAAACATGCAAGAAGACTAAAAACAGACTTCCAGTGAGTTCAGTGTTCACTATCTTTATTTAACACACACACACACACACACACACACACACACACACACACACACACACACACACACACACACACACTGATAGAAGGGAATTGATTTTTCACTCAAGTATTCGTATGATATAGACAGCCCATTCAGCGATAACTGGGCAATCCCAGCTGCCACCACTATCACACCAAGACCAGGAAATACAGCCGGGCTGAGGCCGGACAGTTTTAATAATATAAAGTATGTGTCCCAAATGGCACCCTATCCCCTATTCTATATAGTGCACTACTTTTGACCAGGGGCCCATAGGGTGTCCAATAGGGAACAGGGTGCCATTTGGAACGCACACAAAATCATGAGCTGCCAAAGCAATATTCATCTGTAGCCCTGGTATCTGACACACACAGGGAGGGAGTGGAGATTGAGAGGAGTGGAGGATAGGTGATGAGAGGAGGGGAGGGGAGGGGAGGGGAGGGGAGGGGGAGGGGAGGGGAGGGGAGGGGAGGGGAGAGGAGGGGAGGGAGTAGAGGGGAGAGGAGGGAAGGGGAGAGGAGGGGAGAAGGGAAGGGGGGAGGAGGGAAGGGAAGAGAAGGGAAGGGGAGAGGAGAGGAGGGGAGGGGAGGAGGGGAAGGGAGTAGAAGGGAGAGGAGAGAAGGGGAGAGGAGGGGAGGGGAGGAGGGGAAGGGAGTAGAAGGGAGAGGAGGGAAGGGGAGAGGAGAGGAGGGGAGGAGAGAAGGGATGGGGGGGAGTAGAGAAGGGAAGAGGAGGGAAGGGGAGGAGAGGAGGGAAGGGGAGAGGAGGCAAGGGGATGAGAGGAGGGAAGGGGAGTAGAGGAGAAGAGAGAAGGGGAGGGAAGGGGGGTAGAGGCGAAGAGTGAAGGGAAGAGGAGTGAAGGGAAGAGGAGAGGAGAGGAGATGAGAGGTACAGGGGTAGGGAGCGAGAGAGAGGAAGAGTGAGAATAGAGAGAAAGAGAAAATAGATAAAGAGAAGGAAATGAGAACGAGAGAAGAGTGCAGGTACACTACAACACTACTGCTCCGGTCGCACCAAAGCAAAAACCTCATACCACCTCATCCCTAGGTAGCAAGTCCATTTGGGGATACATCATGCCATCACCACCACGCTACCATCTCTGTCTGCTCAGAGATAACATTCAGAGTCTTTCCAATAGCTTCTACCCAATTTCATCCTCATGTACTCTATACTCGCTTTGCCACAGATACCTGGCCTACGTTACCGGGACAACTACTACAACCTTTACTACAGTATGGAGTAATTTTACTGCCACCAGAAATTACATCTAAATGGACTCATTGATTTTGTAATTGATTTTGAATTAAATATTTTTGAATTTGTAATGTACACATTGAATCATTTTATTTATTAATTTAACTTGTATTTCATATTTTAAGACAAACACACGCACACCACATGCACACGCACTTTTACACACACGCACGCATGCACACACACACACACACACACACACACACACACACACACACACACACACACACACACACACACACACACACACACACACACACACACACACACAGCGGGACATTCATCATGGCTTCTCCAGGGCCAACTCAAGCAGAAAATTAACAGCTGCCACAGCCACACCTCGCAGAGGCCCCGCCATTCAATCTGCCTTTCACTCGGGTTCTCCAGTTGCCAGTGATTGGCATGTCAGACGTACAGATAGATAGATATACAGACACATGGAAACTCCTGCATGCACACACATACAATTAAACCTTTAAACTTGACTTTCACAGAGGCATTTATGGCCAACTAAAATCAGCTATAGGTGCCTGTAGACACACACACACACACACACACACACACACACACACACACACACACACACACATACACACACTAGAGCTGGGTGATATGGACAAAAATCCATATCATGATAAATTGACTTTATTATCATGGTAACAATTGAACGATAAGTTTATAACATGAATGTGCACCACGGTACATTTTTTATATTACCCTTACAACTACTAATACTACTAATGTACTTTTAATGTAGCCATCAATTGTCCAATCAACAATCACTTTTGGTAAAATTTCAAACTTCATATTTCTCTAGTAGGACCCTATAGGTTATTTATCGTAATGAATGATGTCAGAAGAATTTGTACGATAAGTGGTCGGTTTGGTTTGTGGCGATAGTTTTCAGTTTATCGTTCTGAAACACACACTTCCTTTTCCCAGTCTGTTTCTCCAGACCAGTTAGGAAAGCAAGAGGAGACTGAAGGTAGGAGCCCATCAACCGCAGGTGAGACCAGAGAAAACTTGTTTTTCCTCAAGCACCCTTTCAGGGAACAAGGGAGAGGAAGAGAAAAGAAGAGAAAATATAAGTAACACTACCCTGTATCACTCTTTCAGAAAACGTCACAGTTGTTTTGAGGTTAGCGAAGAGAGGGTCTACTTAAAACCCAGCTGTAAGAAGGAAATAATTGACCAAAACACTGTTATGTGCAGCTGGTCTATTTCCCCACCCATCACAGATACTGCTGTAATAGCGAGGCACGTGGACAGAAAGCAAAGAA
>NC_088242.1:17430836-17470836 GCF_036934945.1 Oncorhynchus masou masou | reverse complement strand
GTATGTGTGATGTCTACTGTTAATTTTTATTGTTTATTTCACTTTATATATTATATACCTTACTTGCTTTGGCAATGTTAACATATGTTTTCCATGCCAATAAAGCCCCTTGAATTGAATTGAATTGAATTGAGAGAGAGAGAGAGAGAGAGAGAGGGAGAAGGAGAGAGAGAGAGAGAGGGAGAGAGAGAGAGAGGGAGAAGGAGAGAGGGAGAGAGATAAAGAGAGAATGTGAGCAAAAGTAAGTGATATAATCTGTGTTCCGGGTGCAGTAAAGCTGCCTGTCAGTGAAAAGGAATAATAATAATAATCTCTGTCTGCCTCTGTTCTCTCCCTCTGCTCTCTGACTAACCCGGGGTGTATTGGGAGCCCTGTTGGACCACAAGACATGGACGTGCCGTGTAAGGTTTCTCCTATGATAAACACACACACACACACTTTGATGTGTATCATTCTGACAGGACAATATAAGCACCAGGTTAGTCCCGGGGTTGTCCATCCAATCTTTCTTGGTCTGTTTCCTTTGTTCTGTCTTCTGTATTCTCCCCTCTCCCTCCCTCCCTCCCTCCCTCCCTCCCTCCCTCCCTCCCTCCCTCCCTCCCTCCCTCCCTCCCTCCCTCCCTCCCCCTCTCTCTCTCTCTCTCTCTCTCTCTCTCTCTCTCTCTCTCTCTCTCTCTCTCTCTCTCTCTCTCTCTCTCTCTCTCTCTCTCTCTCTCTCTCTCTCTCTCTCTCTCTCTCTCTCTCTCTCTCTCTCTCAAATTAAATTGAATGGCTTTACTGACATGGGAAACACATGTTTACATTTCCAAAGCAAGTGAAATAAATAATAAACAAAAATGAACAGTAATCATTACACTCACAAAAGTTCCAAAATAATAAAGACATTTCAAATGTCATATTATGAGCAAATAGTTCAAGTATAAAAGGCAAATAAATAAACATAAATATGGGTTGTATTTACATTGGTGTTTGTTCTTCACAGGTTGCCCTTTTCTTGTGGCAACAGGTCACAAATCTTGCTGCTGTGATGGCACACTGTGGTGGAGGTTAAGAAGTGCAGGTCAGTTTCGACATCATTTTGTGGGCAGTGAGCACATAGCCTGTCTTCTCTTGAGAGCCAGGTCTTCCTATGGCGGCCTTTTTCAATAGCAAGGCTATGCTCACTGAGTCTGTACATAGTCAAAGCTTTCCTTAAGTTTAGGTGAGTCAATGTGGTTGGGTATTCTGACACTGTGTACTCTCTGTCTCGGGCCAAATAGCATTCCAGTTTCCTCTGTTTTTTTGTTAATTCTTTCCAATGTGTCAAGTAATTATCTTTTTGATTTCTTATGATTTGGTTGTGTCTAACTGTGTTGCTGTCCTGGACCAGCTTGCTTAGAAGACTCTCCTCCAGGTTAATCTCTCTGTAGGTGATGGCTTTGTTATGGAAGGTTTGGGATTAACTTCCTTTTAGGTGGTTGTAGAATGTAAAAGGCACTTTTCTAGATTTTGATAATTAGCGGGTATCGGCCTAACTCTGCTCTGCATGCATTACTTGGTGTTTTATGTTGTACACAGATGATATTTGTGCAGCATTCTGCATGCAGAGTCTCAATTTGGTGTTTGTATCATTTTGTGAATTCCCCAAGGCCATGTGGAAAGAAATGTGTTTATGCCCTTTTTAACCGCACACTTGTTGTTTGTGTACATGTTTCCCACCAACAAACCTTTCCATCAATTTTTATAGCAGGCCCTCATGCCAAATTGATTCAAAACCTTTTTTGAGGTTTGTTTCTTTAAAATTAGTTTGTGCAGGGTGAATATGTGGTCTGTCGTACTGTAATTTGGTAAAAAGCCAATTTGACATTTGCTCAGTACATTGTTTTCACTCAGGAAATATACGAGTCTGCTGTTCATGATAATGCATATCCCACGGTAGTTGTAAAATTTAATTCCACTTTTTGCCTCCACAATCACCCAACCTCAACCCAAATGAGTTGGACTGCAGAGTGAAGGAAAAGCAGCCAACAAGTGCTCAGCATATGTGGGAACTCCTTCAAGACCGTTGGAAAAGCATTCCAGGTGAAGCTGGATGAGAGAATGCCAAGAGTGTGCAAAGCTGTCATCAAGGCGAAGGCTTTGATTTGTTTAACACTTTTTTCCCTTCTACATGTTTCTATATGTGTTATTTCATAGTTTTGATGACTTCACTATTAAATATTACAAATAAAGAAAAACTGTTGAATGAGTAAGTGTGTCCACACAGTTCACTGGTACAGTATATGTTTTTCTGTTCGTTCTTTGTTATAGGGCTAAAAAGATTGGAAAGTTGGTTTATACATACATCTTCGCTTTGGATAAATAACTATTTGTGTTGTAATTTTTTTAGTGTTTTTCAATTTTCCCAGAAGTGGGTAGAGTCTATGGATTCTTTAATTACATTGAGCTGATTTCTGACGTGCTGTTCCTTCTTTTTCCGTAGTGTATTTCTGTATTGCTTGAGGTGATTCACCATAGTGAAGGCGAAGGCTCAGGTTTTCTGGGTCTCTATGTTTTTGGTTGGATAGGTTTCTATATGTCTTTCTTAGGTTTTTACATTCTTTATCAAACCATTTGTCATTAATGTTAATTTTCTTAGATTTTCTGCTTGACATTTTAAGATTTGATAAGGAAGCTGAGAGGTCAAATATACTGTTTAGGTTTTCTACTGCCAAATTTACACCTTCACTATTACAGTGAAACATTTTGTTCAGGATGTTGTCTAAAAGGGATTGAATTTGTTGTTGCCTAATTGTTTTGTTTGGTTTCCACAGTACTTTCCTTCAGTCTACAGCATATATTAATATTATTCAGTTCCTTTGGCTTTGATGCCTCATAATTGAGTATTGCCCTGTTCAAGTAGACTGTGATTTTGCTGTGGTCTGATAGGGTGTCAGTGGGCTGACTGTAAACGCTCTGTGACAGACTCTGGGTTAAGGTCAGTGATAAAGTAGTTGGCAGTACTACTGCCAAGAGATGAGCTAGAGGTGTACCTACAACAGTAGTCCCCTCGAAGCCTACCATTGACTATGTACATATCCTCACTCTCTCTCTCTGCTCTCTCTGCCTGTTACCACTAGTGGTGTGTGTGCGCGTGTGTTTGTGTGTTTCTGTTATAGCCTTGTATCTGTGCATTACTGTTTTTATCAGCCAGGTCACCCATGATACAAGTCAGTATTCGACGTCCATTCATGTCTGCGAACGTCAGGAGATGACGGGGAAACCAGTCACTAGGGGCCTTCAAGTAAGTTTCTGTTTTGCTAGGACGTTGAGGACGGTGATGGTGGATGTGCATAAGCATCTGCCTCTGATGCCAAAGGTTATACGTTTAAATCCAGCAATAAAAAGTAGTTTTTTTTCTAACCCAAACCTTAACTTTTACCTTAACCATTCAGAGTTAATGCCTAACCTTAACCATTCAGAGTTAATGCCTAACCTTAACCATTCAGAGTTAATGCCTAACCTTTCTGTGGCCTCCAACTGCTCTTAAACGCTAGTAAAACCAAATGCATGCTTCGCTGCCTGCACCCGCACCCCTGACTAGTACCACCACCCTGGATGGTTCCGACCTTGAATATGTGGACATCTATAAGTACCTAGGTGTCTGGCTCGACTGTAAACTCTCCTTCCAGACTCATATCAAACATCTCCAATTGAAAATCAAATCTAGAGTCGGCTTTCTATTCCGCAACAAAGCCGCCTCCACTCACGCCACCAAACTTACCCTCGTAAAACTGACTATCCTACCGATCCTCGACTTCGGTGATGTCATCTACAAAATACCTTCCAACACTCTACTCAGCAAACTGGATGCAGTTTATCACAGTGCCATCCGTTTTGTCAATAAAACACCTTATACCACCCACCACTGCGACTTGTATGCTCTAGTCGGCTGGCCCTCGCTACATATTCATCGCCAGACCCACTGGTTCCAGGTCATTTACAAGACCATGCTTGGTAAAGCTCCGCCTTATCTCAGTTCACTAGTCACGATGGTAACACCCACCCGTAGCACGCGCTCCAGCAGGTGTATCTCACTGATCATCCCTAAAGCCAACACCTCATTTGGCCGCCTTTCCTTCCAGTTCTCTGCTGCCTGTGACTGGAACAAATTGCAAAAATCGCTGAAGTTGGAGACTTTTATCTCCCTCACCAACTTCAAACATCTGCTATCTGAGCAGCTAACCGATCGCTGCAGCTGTACATAGTCCATCGGTAAATAGCCCACCCAATTTTACCTACCTCATCCCCATACTGTTATTATTTTATTTATTTTTCTGCTCTTTTGCACACCAATATCTCTTTATCACTCCAGTGTTAATCTGCTAAATTGTAATTATTCGCCTACCTCCTCATGCCTTTTGCACACAATGTATATAGACTCTCTGTTTTTAACTGTGTTATTGACTTGTTTATTGTTTACTCCATGTGTAACTCTGTGTTGTTGTCTGTTCACACTGCTATGCTTTATCTTGGCCAGGTCGCAGTTGCAAATGAGAACTTGTTCTCAACTAGCCTACCTGGTTAAATAAAGGTGAAATAAATAAAAAAACATTCAGAGTTAATGCCTAACCATAACCATTCAGAGTTAATGCCTAACCGTAACCATTCAGAGTTAATGCCTAACCTTAACCATTCAGAGTTAATGTCTAACCATAACCATTCAGAGTTAATGCCTAACCTTAACCATTCAGAGTTAATGCCTAACCTTAACCATTCAGAGTTAATGCCTAACCTTAACCATTCAGAGTTAATGTCTAACCATAACCATTCAGAGGTAATGCCTAACCATAACCATTCAGAGTTAATGCCTAACCTTAACCATTCAGAGTTAATGCCTAACCATAACCATTCAGAGTTAATGCCTAACCTTAACCATTCAGAGTTAATGCCTAACCTTAACCATTCAGAGTTAATGCCTAACCATAACCATTCAGAGTTAATGCCTAACCTTAACCATTCAGAGTTAATGCCTAACCATAACCATTCAGAGTTAATGCCTAACCTTAACCATTCAGAGTTAATGCCTAACCTTAACCATTCAGAGTTAATGCCTAACCTTAACTATAAATACAATTGGACGTTATAGAAACATGAATTCATGTCTAATTCTGATGTGTGACTGTGAGAGCCAGTTGGTTTGTATAGGTGTGTTTCTTTCTTAATTTTGTCAGCCATACTATACGGCTGACACGCATTGTAATGTAATGTAAGTCATTTCCAGTAGGTGCTGTCTGTGCAATGCTAACTGAATGATAGGATAATTACAGTACTCCAGACAGATTGTTTACCAAGCCGAATTGTACTGGTGGGTGGTGGATAATTTCTCTGCTAATGGTCCCTCGTAATATGTGTGTGCGTGTGTTTTTTTGGTTTTACTATCCTTGCGGCAACCAGAAAACAAGGACAATTCGGAGAATTCGGAAAAGTGGGGGACATTTCGCCTCTCCCCACAAGGAAAAATACTATTTTAGGCTTAGGGGTTAGGTTTAGGGGTAGGGTTAGAAGTATGGTTAGGGGTTAGGTTAAGGAATTAGGATTAGGGGTTAAGGTTAGGTTATGGGTTTAAGGTTAGGGTTATGGTTTGAGTTCGGGGTTAGGAAAAATGTGATTTTGAATGGTAAATCAATTACTTCAACGATAGTAAAACAAACGTATGTGTGTGTGTGTGTGTGTGTCTAAAGTCTCTTAGAAATAAATAGTGAAGGAGTCAGCCATCTTAGCACTTACAGCAACACATTAACACACAGACCATTACTCTGCCTAGCTGGCACCACACTGCTATCATATCATCTCTGGGAGTAAGATGATACAGGACACCACATCGTGTGACATCCACAACCAAAATGATTGCTCAAAATTAGCACACTATATAATGTATAGTACGCCATTTGGGATGGAGACCAACTGAAGCAAAGCTGTTTTCATACCACCATACACTCTTAGAAAAAACGGTGATATCTAGAACCTGAAGGGGTTCTTCGGCTGTCCCCATAGGAGAACCTTTGAAAAACCATGTTTGGTTCCAGGTCCTACATAGAACACAAAAGGGTTCTAACTGGAACCAAAAATGTGTCTATGTCTATGAGTGAAGACAGCAGTCAGTGTTGGACTGTATCACCTACTCAATGACGTGCAGGTTTGTTGTTATGGGTCTGAAGGAGCAACCAACACACATCCATCAAACACAAAACTAGGTAAGCGTTGTGGAGCAAAACCAGAATCATTTGACTCTTCCATCTGTCCTTGACTACCAAGGCTGACACCGGAAGAGAGAGGCAGTGGTCCCTGACACAATCTGGCAAAGCTCTCTCTCCACTGGAACTGTTCATAGGATGGCTATAACCAGATCACTGGGTCATTGAGTTCCTTTTGATAGGATAGCTAGCGGCAACTCCTACATTATGTATGCATGTATGGCGGATTATTCTTATGTCCGTTGCTAAGCAATTCAACAAGTGCAAGTGTAAAAATAGGTGAATATTTTATTAGATGCAGAAGAAAAAGTGTTTCTTTAGCCAGCTGGCTTTGGAAACTATTCATCCGAGATATAGAATCTGGCTGTATATTTGCCAATTTATTCAGCTAACTGTTATAGGTTGCTGTATAATATGTTTTACACAGCCTTCTAGGTCACGTCCCAAATAGCACCATATTCTCTGCAATTATTCTGTTTTCCATTACCCCATGATAAAGCTACTACATAGCCAAGTAGTATGGAAATGTGTGCATATGCATGGTAGACACAGTTCACATTTAAACACCCATGGATTGGAAAAACATATGCATGAGTGCACACACACACACAGACACGCATGTGCACACACACACACACATACACACACACACGGATATAAAAAGCCTATTGAGCCATCTCATGGATTAGTGTTTGGTAGAGTGGGCTTTGATTTGCTCTGACCATAACATGTCAAGCTCCAGCACACAGTCTGGCTGGCTCAGCTAATGGAAGCATTTTATTAGGCTTGCATGCAGGAGGCCTGGCTTGGCGATCGCCTGTTCATTATTCATATGTCCACATCCTTATTCCAGCTCTTTGACCTCTCGTTCTCTCTCTTAGGAAGCAAAGCACACCAACTCTACAATGCGTAGAGTAGACACCCATACAAAACTCTGGCACACACACTCACCATTGGTATAGCATCCACTTATGCACACAAAGACACAGACATGCACACACACACGCACGCACGCACGCACGCACGCACGCACGCACACACACACACACACACACACACACACACACACACACACACACACACACACACACACGGGACACACACACAGACAAAATCAGCCTCGAAATGCATAACAGCGCAATACAATCTGAACGGGAGAATGCTTGAAACCCACAAAGCAGTGATAGAAAATGCCTCCTCTGGTAATAGCTTACTGACTAAATAGCCTATTGTTTTCCACTATCGTCGCCATCACCATCCAGACCCAATTTGCAGTCTGTAAATACTGCTGCTGGGATGGAAGATGCCATTTTATTACTGCCAACTGTAGAACCACAGAAGGAGGAAGTACCGACAGAATGTTATGTTATTCACTGAATGTATACAGTTATTACACACAGGGGGGTATTGGAACGAAATGGCTTGGACAGATTTGTGTTGTATGCGTGGGTGTGTGTGTTGGTGCGTAGATTCTGTGTCTGTGTCTATTTGTGTGCCCATTTCTGTCTGTGTGTATGTCTATCTGACCTAGAGTGAACTATGTCTATCAGACCTGTCTGAACTAAAGGGTCTCAGACAAAACTCAGACAAAATGACACCTCATAAAATCTATGTACAGGCTCTGAAGTGACAATTTGTACTTTGTTAGCATAAAACACAACCACCTCTCTCTATCCCCCTTCCTCTCCCCCTCTCGCCCTTCCTCTCCCTCCTCCCCGTTCTATCCCACTACTGTCTCTCTCTCTCTCTCACATCACAGACCCTGGGGAGAACTGGACCTGACATTTTGTTCATCTGCCCAACAAATCAAAGAATGTAGCTTCTAATAGATGTCTCACACCCACCAGCTCTCTCTCTCTCTCTCTTGTTTGTGTGTGTGTGTGTGTGTGTGTGTGTGTGTGTGTGTGTGTGTGTGTGTGTGTGTGTGTGTGTGTGTGTGTGAAGCGCAGTCAGCAACGCACCTCAGGACGCATGGGGAAACAAAAATAGAGAGAAAGAAGGAGGGAGAGAAAGAGAGAGAGAGAGACTTTTTGAAAATCAAGTCCTACTACACAATATGCTAGGAGGATGAGAGAGTTTTGAGGTGAATGAAAGGTGTTAGACAGGGGAACATGACACGCAAGCATTTTTATTCCCTTTGAGTAATTAACTCCTCTTCCTACTCTCTTGACTCCTATTTCTCTCTCTCTCTCTCTCTCTCTCTCTCTCTCTCTCTCTCTCTCTCTCTCTCTCTGTGTTTGTGCGAATAAGTGAAATCAACTCTCTGCTCCCTGTCTCCTCTGTCTCCCTGAATCTACTCTGAGAGGAAACCTGTCAGCTCGACAGCAAGATGAGAAACTATCAAAGAGAATCTGTAAACATGACAACATTTTTTTTTAAGTCAAAGGAAAGTTGCATTTAGCTTCCAACAGGGCAATAAAATAAGAACACATCCCAAATGACACCCTATTCCCTATATACTGTAACCCTTTAACTAGCTCACCAATAAATAAATATAGCAAAAAAAAATCTATGTTTATTTAGCCTTAATATAGGCCAAACATAAAAAATACATATTTGCATGACTTTAAATTCTATAGATAATGCATCGCAAACACCTCAACCAGCCGGTTGAGTTGCCCAACTGGGTGAAACAAATGTTGTATTGCAATTTGCATAGATTTTTAAATCATCAAAAATAATATAAATGATAATTAAGTCTGCTTCAGTTACTTATGATGGAAGACAGGCCTAATTAAATGAGGACCTATATCAAATATGAATAAAATATGCATTTGTGTATCAAATAATTTATATTCAAAATGTGAATATTCAAATATGTGTAAATGAACATCTTTACTGTTTATATGCTCATAATACCTGTCAAATGACATGTACTGAATAGTATTGTGAAACACATGGAAGATAACAGGCAGACAGCAAATACAGATATCAGTATGAAAATATGTTCTGATTTGCACAGACCAAAAAATGCCTGAACAATATTTCTCTAATGTCCAGAATAACTAGCTTTGACTAAACAGCATGTTTAACCTTACGACCTGGTAGAGCATATTTTCAAGAGTTCCAAAAAACATTTGAATAATTTCCCATTTATACACAATTAGTATTGAATATGTCTGATTAATGAGGTTTGATTTTGCTAACGTTCTCTTGCTGGTTTTCAACCATCTTTGAATGTTACAGTAAGTTTAAAAAAATACAGGAGTCCAATAATGAAAACCAAATGATCATTTTACTGTGGTTGAGATGATAGAGTATGCCAAACAAAATTCTAAATTCCGGTTGAGCTTCCTGTTAATGGAACAATGCACTACTTTTGATGGGGGCCATTAAGGCTGTATCTGTTTATGTGAATGGCAGTTTTCTGTGACTGAGAATGGCAGTTTTGGGTGAATTGAGTGTCTAACATGCAGAAAATAGCAGAAAATAGCATTGTACCAAAGTGAGAGAGCTGTAATTACTGTCTTCAAAGATGAGCTCTTCAAACGGGACATGGTGACAGCAGTAATTTCACAATCCACTGGAAGGAGAACAAGACTTATAGGAGGTCTGTCTACCTGAATGAATGTTTGTTTAAAACCAATAGATGCATCTCAAATGGTACCGTATTCCATATGTAGTAGTGCATACAGTATAGAGCACTTTATAGCTAATAGGGTGCCATTTTGGATGCCGGTACACACACCTGTACACACACACCTGTACACACACACCTGTACACACACACCTGTACACACACACCTGTACACACACACACCTGTACACACACACGCCCACGCACGCACGCATGCACACACACACACACCTGTACACACACACCTGTACACACACACCTGTACACACACACCTGTACACACACACGCCCACGCACGCACGCCCACACGCCCACGCACGCACGCACACACACACACACCTGTACACACACACCTGTACACACACGCCTGTACACACACACGCCCACGCACGCACACTCGCACACACACACACACACACACACACACACACACACACACACACACACACACACACACACACACACACACACACACACACACACACACACACACACACACACACACACACTCCTGGCTCACCCTCTTGCACACTTGGGGGAGCACTGTTTACTTGGCAGCATTATGCATGCATTCTTTGGCAATAAATATGCAAATGTGTAAATACACTCAACAATACTCTACATTCTACATGTATGAAAAGAGAAAGAGAAAGAGAGGGAGAAAAGGAGACAGACAGAGAAAGAGAGCGAGAGCGAGAACAAGAGAGAGAGAAAGAATGAGAAAGAACGGAAGCAGAAAATAACCCTGCCTGTTTAGAAAATGAATGCACACTTCATTTCTAGGTTGGAAGTGGAATGAATGGCTAGTATTAATAAAGATAATAATATTAGTGTGAGAAATGGGCATTCGGCGTTGTTTATGCAGAAGACATTACCATAATCATTCCCACTCTCTGTTTTGGCCTCTGACATAATTTTGTTGCAGAGAGGTGACAGAGAGGGAACGGCTTTCATTCGATAATACAAACATATAAAACAGCCTCCCCTCTACTCTTCGCTTCTTCTCTATGTTCCTTTCCTCTGCTCTTTTCTCCTATCCTCTCCTCTCCGTTCTGCTCCATTCCCGTCCTTTCCTCTCATTTCCTCTCCTCTCTGCTCCTCTACTCTCATTTCCTCTCCTCTCTTCCCCTCTTCGTTCTGCTCCATTCCTGTCCTCTACTCTCATTTCCTCTCCTCTCTGCTTATCTCCTCTCATTTCCTCTCCTCTCCTCTACTTTTCCTCTCTGTTCTGCTCTGTGTCTCTTCTATCCTTTCCTCTCATCTCTTCTCATATCCTTTCCACTCGTTTTCTATACTCTCCTTTCCAATCCTTTCTAATCCTCCTTTCTTCTCTCCTCTCCTCTCCTCGCTGTTCCTCTCCTCTTCTTTTCTCTCATCCCTTCTTCTCTCCTCTCCTCACTGTTCCTCTCCTCTCCTTTTCTCTCATCTCTTCTTCTCTCCTCTCCTCTCCTCACCGTTCCTGTCCTCTCCTTTTCTCTCATCTCTTCTTCTCTCCTCTCCTTGCCGTTCCTCTCAACTCCTTTTCTCTCCTCTCCTCACGTTTCCTCTCCTTGGCTCTCCTCTCCTATCCTATCGTCTCCTCTCCTTGCCACTCCTCTCCTGTCCTCTCCTCGTCTAGCGGCTAATGGCATGAGTGAGACAGAAATAAAGGACTGGAAAAAAGAAGTGTGAAAATAAAATTGAAAAGCAAGTAGTGTTTTCTCAGCGGGGGGAGACAGGGAGAAAAACAAAAATAGTAGAAGAGATTACCTTAAATAGAGCTTTTTATACATTCCAATCATTCTGTACTTTTTCCAGACAATTATCAGTTATATCACCGTTAGTGAAGTCACAGGGGATTATGTTAGCGAATGGGCATAGGCACAGTGGGCAGGGTTCTTCCAGCAAGACACTGTAGTAATAAGCCAGAGTAAAAATAGATGGCATGGTTTGGACAAACGAAACAGGAGAGATAATATAATGACAAGATAAATTATGTTACAGTGCAGGAGGAAATTTGATTCTGAAGCCAGCAATGTCCATCGCTCCAAAACATAACCCTAAAGTCCAAAGGGACAGACCAGGGGTCTTTCTGTGGATTGCACTACCCTGGTAGTCTGCTGACAGGAAGACAGTACTGTGTGAGTGTTGTTGAGGAAGTCTGCTCACAGGAAGACAGCACTGTGTGAGTGTTGTTGAGGAAGTCTGCTCACAGGAAGACAGCACTGTGTGAGTGTTGTTGAGGAAGTCTGCTCACAGGAAGACAGCACTGTGTGAGTGTTGTTGAGGAAGTCTGCTCACAGGAAGACAGCACTGTGTGAGTGTTGTTGAGGAAGTCTGCTCACAGGAAGACAGCACTGTGTGAGTGTTGTTGAGGAAGTCTGCTCACAGGAAGACATCACTGTGTGAGTGTTGTTGAGGAAGTCTGCTCACAGGAAGACAGCACTGTGTGAGTGTTGTTGAGGAAGTCTGCTCACAGGAAGACAGCACTGTGTGAGTGTTGTTGAGGAAGTCTGCTCACAGGAAGACAGCACTGTGTGAGTGTTGTAAAGCCTTCTATCTCTCTCTCTCTCTACAAATCCTCTTCCTCTCTTCTGTATCTCTCTCTCTCTACAAATCCTCTTCCTCTCTTCTGTATCTCTCTCTCTCTCTACAAATCCTCTTCCTCTCTTCTGTATCTCTCCATCTCTCTCTCACACCTGGTCTCTCTTTTTCCCTCTCCTTCTCCTTTCCTCTGTCTCTCCTCCTCCTCCTCATTATCTCTCTCCTCTCCCCATCGCTCTCTCTCTTTCTGCCTCGCCATAACGTCCCCTCTCCTCCTCTTTCTCTCCCAGTTCTCCCTGTTTCTCTCTCCCCGTCTCTCTCTCTATATCCCCATAACCTCCCCTCTCCTCCTACTTCTCTCCCCATCTCTCCCAGTTCTCCCTGTCTCTCTCTCCCCGTCTCTCTCTCTATCTCCCCATAACCTCCCCTCTCCTCCTACTTCTCTCACCATCTCTCCCAGTTCTCCCTGTCCCTCTCTCCCCGTCTCGCTCTCTATCTCCCCATAACCTCCCCTCTCCTCCTACTTCTCTCCCCATCTCTCCCAGTTCTCCCTGTCTCTCTCCCCGTTTCTCTCTCTATATCCCCATAACCTCCCCTCTCCTCCTACTTCTCTCACCATCTCTCCCAGTTCTCCCTGTCCCTCTCTCCCCGTTTCTCTATATCCCCATAACCTCCCCTCTCCTCCTACTTCTCTCCCCATCTCTCCCAGTTCTCCCTGTCTCTCTCTCCCCGTCTCTCTCTCTCTATCTCCCCATAACCTCCCCTCTCCTCCTCCTTCTCTCCCCATCTCTCCCAGTTCTCCCTGTCTCTCTCTCCCCATCTCTCTATATCCCCATAACCTCCCCTCTCCTCCTACTTCTCTCCCAGTTCTCCCTGTCCCTCCTCCTCCTTCTCTCCCCATCTCTCCCAGTTCTCCCTGTCTCTCTCTCCCCGTCTCTCTATATCCCCATAACCTCCCCTCTCCTCCTACTTCTCTCCCCATCTCTCCCAGTTCTCCCTGTCTCTCTCTCCCCGTCTCTCTCTCTATATCCCCATAACCTCCCCTCTCCTCCTCCTTCTCTCCCCATCTCTCGCAGTTCTCCCTGTCTCTCTCTATATATCCCCATAACCTCCCCTCTTATCCCCACCAGGCCGTCTGTTATCTGGGGGATGACATTTCCATTACCGACTGCCAGACCCTTACTGCTGCACTCTGAGTTGATGCGTGCGCACACACACACACACACACACACACACACACACACACACACACACACACACACACACACACACACACACACACACACACACACACACACACACACACACACACACACACACACACACACACATACACACTCCTCCAGACAAGACAGGAGAGTTTGCCATGGGACGGGTTGCCAGTTTGTTCCGCCTAACCAGCCTCGATTATTCCATCAAAGACATAATGAACCCCACAAGGGTCAGCAGCCAATCTGGTAACCAACGTTCATCCTTAAACCAGATGATGCCTGCTTCATCAAAGACTACAATCAATCTGGCAACTTCCTTTTATCCCTAAACCACCAACTGCTGGCGTAATCAAAGACTACAGCCAACCAGGAAACCTCCTTTTATCCCTAAACCACCAACTGCTGGCTTAATCAAAGACTACAGCCAACCAGGAAACCTCCTTTTATCCCTAAACCACCAACTGCTGGCTTAATCAAAGACTACAGCCAACCAGGAAACCTCCTTTTATCCCTAAACCACCAACTGCTGGCTTAATCAAAGACTACAGCCAACCAGGAAACCTCCTTTTATCCCTAAACCACCAACTGCTGGCTTAATCAAAGACTACAGCCAACCAGGAAACCTCCTTTTATCCCTAAACCACCAACTGCTGGCTTAATCAAAGACTACAGCCAACCAGGAAACCTCCTTTTATCCCTAAACCACCAACTGCTGGCTTAATCAAAGACTACAGCCAACCTGGAAACCTCCTTTTATCCCTAAACCACCAACTGCTGGCTTAATCAAAGACTACAGCCAACCTGGAAACCTCCTTTTATCCCTAAACCACCAACTGCTGGCTTAATCAAAGACTACAGCCAACCAGGAAACCTCCTTTTATCCCTAAAGCACCAACTGCTGGCTTAATCAAAGACTACAGCCAACCAGGAAACCTCATTTTATCCCAAAAGCACCAACTGCTGGCTTAATCAAAGACTACAGCCAACCTGGAAACCTCCTTTTATCCCTAAACCACCAACTGCTGGCGTAATCAAAGACTACAGCCAACCAGGAAACCTCCTTTTATCCCTAAAGCACCAACTGCTGGCTTAATCAAAGACTACAGCCAACCAGGAAACCTCCTTTTATCCCTAAACCACCAACTGCTGGCTTAATCAAAGACTACAGCCAACCAGGAAACCTCCTTTTATCCCTAAAGCACCAACTGCTGGCTTAATCAAAGACTACAGCCAACCAGGAAACCTCCTTTTATCCCTAAACCACCAACTGCTGGCTTAATCAAAGACTACAGCCAACCAGGAAACCTCCTTTTATCCCTAAAGCACCAACTGCTGGCTTAATCAAAGACTACAGCCAACCAGGAAACCTCCTTTTATCCCTAAACCACCAACTGCTGGCTTAATCAAAGACTACAGCCAACCAGGAAACCTCCTTTTATCCCTAAAGCACCAACTGCTGGCTTAATCAAAGACTACAGCCAACCAGGAAACCTCCTTTTATCCCTAAACCACCAACTGCTGGCTTAATCAAAGACTACAGCCAACCAGGAAACCTCCTTTTATCCCTAAAGCACCAGCTTTATCAAAGACTACAGCCAACCTGGAAACCTCCTTTTATCCCAAAAGCACCAGCTTTATCAAAGAGTACAGCCCAGCACCTTAACACATCAAAGGCTTCTTTCCCTCCATGTCACCCTATTATATACCTATTTAACATCACCACACCTAAACAACAGGATTGTCAAGGTCCATGTTAACCATCGGATATGTTCTCAGAACAAGGCTGCTGTCTCGGTGTGGAGGAATACATGTAGAGTCAGACATGGGTCCAAATAGTATTCAAATCATTTTAAATACCTTAGATAGGTTTGACTGAACCAAAAACTGCAAAACCTGCCCATCTGGCTACAGGAAGGCTTAAACATACGCTAAAATGATTAGAAATATTTCAAATATTATTTGTACCCAGGTCTGCACACAGTATTTTTGGTCTATAGACGCACGTTTCAGGGAAAGCTTCGGGAAACAACGGCTGGGCCTGCTGGCATTGTTCCTGCTAATGAGGACATGGTACAGTGTTTGTGTGTGTGTGTGTGTGTGTGTGTGTGTGTGTGTGTGTGTGTGTGTGTGTGTGTGTGTGTGTGTGTGTGTGTGTGTGTGTGTGTGTGTGTGAGAGAGAGTGTGTGTGTGTGTGTGAGTGTGTGTGTCCGTACAGCGTGTGGGTCGGGGAGAGACATACGGTCTGGTCCCACTCTGGGACTTTTAATTAGTTTTGGAGCACCAGGCGTCTGTCTGTCTGTCTGTCCGACCCACACAAACACACACCCACCCTACCAGCCACTGGTGTCTGGCCCTCTCTACTGGACTGTGATAGGCATCTAGTTTAACTGCAAATTGAAGAATACTGTCTGCTTTGCTCTTTCTATCCACCCCCACCTCCCTCTCATCTCACCCCACCTATACTGTATACTACCTCCCTCTCATCTCACCCCACCTATACTGTATACTACCTCCCTCTCATCTCACCCCACCTATACTGTATACTACCTCCCTCTCATCTCACCCCACCTATACTGTATACTACCTCCCTCTCATCTCACCCCACCTATACTGTATACTACCTCCCTCTCATCTCACCCCACCTATACTGTATACCACCTCCCTCTCATCCTCACTCCACCCATCTCTCCCTCCCCCCCTCCCTCCCATCCTGCCTCCCTCTCTCTCACAGCCTCCCTCCTTCCTTCTCTCCGGTAAATGTTCTTTCCTCTAGTGATGTCTTCAGCTCAGTCTCCTTGACCCATGGTGCCTTGCTGTAAATGTCAGCTTTCTTTATGAGGCCTGTGATGAGTTTATTGAAGGATTTAAACCCACTGACACTCACACACACACACACACACACACACACACACACACACACACACACACACACACACACACACACACACACACATGAATGCACATACACACACACGCACACATGCACATACACACACACACACACAGGTTTGCACACGGACAGACAGACAGACACACACACACACACACACACACACACACACACACACACACACACAGCTTAAGGACATCTTAAACCCGAGGTCTCTGCCTTGACAGTTACGGCTAGCTATATCTATGACTACCAGAAGTCTCCACAAGCCGAATCAAGGTCCTCAACTAGAACACCAATCTCCGTTCTACCAACATAGATACATATCTGTACCAACATAGATACATATCTGTACCAACATAGATGCATATCTGTACCAACATAGATGCATATCTGTACCAACATAGATACCTATCTGTACCAACATAGATACATATCTATACCAACATAGATACCTATCTGTACCAACATAGATACATATCTGTACCATAGATAGATATCTGTACCATAGATACATATCTGTACCAACATAGATACATATCTGTACCATAGATACCTATCTGTACCAACATAGATAAATATCTAAACCAACATAGATACCTATCTTTACCAACATAGATACATATCTATACCAACATAGATACCTATCTGTACCAACATAGATACATATCTGTACCATAGATATATATCTGTACCATAGATACATATCTGTACCAACATAGATACATATCTGTACCATAGATACATATCTGTACCAACATATATACATATCTGTACCAACAAAGATACATAAATGTACCAACATAGATACATATATGTACCAACATAGATACATATCTATACCACCATAGATACATATCTGTACCAACATAGATCATAGATACATAAATGTACCAACATATATACATATCTGTACCAACACAGATACATAAATGTACCAACATAGATACATATCTGTACCAACATAGATACATATCTGTTCCAACATAGATACATATATGTTCCAACATCGATACATATCTATACCAACATAGATACATATCTGTACCAACATAGATACATATCTGTACCAACATAGATACATAAATGTACCAACATAGATACATAAATGTACCAACATAGATACATAAATGTACCAACATAGATACATATCTGTACCAACATAGATACATAAATGTACCAACATAGATACATATCTATACCAACATAGATACATATCTGTACCAACATAGATACATATCTGTACCAACATAGATACATAAATGTACCAACATAGATACATATCTATACCAACATAGATACATATCTGTACCAACATAGATACATATCTGTACCAACATAGATACATATCTGACCAACATAGATACATATCTATACCAACATAGAAACATATCGTTACCAACATAGATACATACAGTATATGGCATGGCTGGTCATTTTTAAATGTGGAGTACTACTTTCATACTGTATCATATTGATAATTGTTAGACATTGGTTGAGTCTAGGGTTGTGTTCATTAGGACAGCCATGTTCTAAAATGTTTTTCAATAGAAATCCCTCCCTATGTCAGTATGCCATTTGATTCCTAAAGAACAGGATCCAGGTTCATAGAAAACCAGATGGTGGGTGAATGTGAGTCAAAGCATCTCTCTCCATCCAACATGCTCTCACAGTCTCATTGCAGAATCATATGTCCAAAACCTTGTCCATAAAAGTCTAAATGTTAGCCATTAATTCTTAATGGTTAAGGGTTAAGGTTTGGGATAGGATGGAACACTACTTGATGGTAATAGCATTCAGTGTTGGTAATAGCGTTCATCTCCTGACATCCTGCTTATCTAATATTGCAGTGGACCTTAAGTGATATGGCTGCTCCATCTGTTGTATTGCTGATCTTAGACCAGTCCTGACGCATTCTCTCTCTCTCTCTCTCTCTCTCTCTCTCTCTCTCTCTGAATGGATGTGTGATTGGGATTCAGCCAAAGCAGAGCGGGCCAGTACCACTGCCACAGTGATGAATGTTCTGTATTATAGGCCCATCTGGATACCACAGCCAAGCTGGCCTTTCCCTGCGTAGCGGACCGCAGAGGAGGGGACATATGTATACGTACAGTATGCCATTAGCATTGGCATACCTTTAGTAGCATACCTTTAGTAGCATACCTTTAATAGCATACCTTCAGTAGCATACCTTTAGTAGCATACCTTCAGTAGCATACCTTCAGTAGCATACCTTTAGTAGCATACCTTTAGTAGCATACCTTTAGTAGCATATGTTTAGCAGCATATCTTTAGCAGCATACCTTTAGCAGCATACCTTTAGCAGCATACCTTTCGTAGCATACCTTCAGTAGCATACCTTTAGTAGCATACCTTCAGAAGCATACCTTCAGTAGCATTCTTTTAGCAGCATATCCTTAGTAGCATACCTTCAGTAGCATACCTTTAGTAGCATACCTTTAGTAGCATACCTTTAGTAGCATAGCTTTAGCAGCATACCTTTAGTAGCATACATTTAGTAGAATACCTTTAGTAGCATACCTTTAGTAGCATACCTTTAGTAGAATACCTTTAGTAGCATACCTTTAGTAGCATACCTTTAGCAGCATACCTTTAGTAGCATACCTTTAGTAGCATACCTTTAGCAGCATACCTTTAGTAGCATACCTTCAGTAGCATATCTTTAGTAGCATACCTTTAGTAGCATACCTTTAGCAGCATACCTTTAGTAGCATACCTTTAGCAGCATACCTTTAGTAGCATACCATTAGTAGCATACCTTTAGCAGCATACCTTTAGTAACATATCTTTAGCAGAATACCTTTAGCAGCATACCTTTAGCAGCATACCTTTAGTAGCAAACCTTTACTACTTTTTGATTGAGATTGCCTGGTTCCATTATGCCAGGCAATCTCAATCAAGCACAGCTTATTTGAACCCAAGTCTGGTGTGTCTGGTGTGTGTAACATCATCAATGTTAGGATGTAAAAATACTGCATGGTAAATATTGGATGCGAGCATGGAGTGGGAATGAATGAGTGAGTTTATTTTATATTAGATGTGCCTGTGTGTAAACAATAGTTGGTGTTCATGTATGTTAAAGTAGTCTGTGAACTGAGTGTGTTTGTGAGCATGTAGGCAGCACAATCCAACCTAAACTCAGGGGTAGACATTGTAAACGTAAATCCCAATTAGTATGATATGTTAAGCCTCGTATGGTATGTATTCATTTCTGGATGTCCATACTCCATTTGGTATGAATATGTTCAAATTGCGATTACTACAAGTTCATCACTAAGCTCAAGGCCCTGGGTCTGAACTCCGCCCTGTGGAACTTGGTCCTGGACTTCCTGACAGGCTGACACCAAGTGGTGAAGGTAGGCAACATCACCTCTGCAACGCTGATCCTCACCCTAACCAACCACCCTAAACTTCTGTCTTATGTATCCATACCAAATGTAACATATCATACTAATTTGAGGGTCCCGATTCACCTTTACTTTGTTACGTCTAGTGTATGAGACCAGGCTGCACAATCGTGTGGGAGCTTACATAGTTGTGTGTGTGTGTGATGTGCGGATACCTCCTCGTCACTTCCCTCATATCACCACCTTTTTTTCCATCTCCCCTATAACAAAGCCAGGCTTTTCTTGTAATTAAACATTCTCTCCTTTGCACAATCCTTCCTTTCTCCTATTTCTCCATCTTATCTTCCTCCTGTTCCCTCCTTCCTCTTTTCCCTCGTTCATTGTCTTTGGGCTTTATCAGTCATCTCCTGTGAAAGTTATTACAAAGTCTGTCGCATTCAACCAGTCTTGTGTTGTGTTCTTCCTCCCTGCATCCCTCCCTCATTCTTTTTCTCCTTTATGTGTTCTTTGATCCAGTAGACCTTATCGCTCAATTCTGTTTTGTTCTACCCCTCTCTCCATCCCTCCATCCCACTCTCATTCTTTCTCTCCTATATTTGATGTTTGTTGCAGTAGACCTTATCACAATCACAATGATGGGAGGAGATAAACAGCTTTGCGGTTCTTTGTAGTGAAATAACACGTCAGGCGTAGGGATGTGTTTGGAGATGTGTGTGTGTGTGTGGGTAAGTGTGTGTGTGTGTGTGTCTATCTGTATGTGTGTGTGTCCACCTCTGTGTGTATCTGTGTGTGTGTGTGTGTGTGTGTGTGTGTGTGTGTGTGTGTGTGTGTGTGTGTGTGTGTGTGTGTGTGTGTGTGTGTGTGTGTGTGTGTGTGTGTGTATCTGTTTGTGTGTGTGTGTGTGTATCTGTTTGTGTGTGTGTGTGTGTGTGTGACTTGTTCGCTGCTGCATCTATTCTCTCCCTCTGCTCTCTGACTAACCCGGGCCCTGTTGGACCACAAGACATGGACGTGCCGTGTAAGGTTTCTACTATGATAAAGATCCCCCCAAACACACACACACCACACACACACACACATTGATGTATATCATTCTGACAGGACAATATAAGCACCAGGTTAGTCTCGGGTTTGTCCCTCTAATCTTTCTCGGTCTGTTTCCATTGCTCTGTCTTCTGTATTCTCCATTCCACATCTCTCCCTCTCTCTCTCTCTCTCTCTCTCTCTCAATTCCTCTATGCTTCATGTAAGGTGCCCCAGTTGTAGCTGTTCTCTTTAAGGCCGTAGACCCCATTGGGCAGGCTGGTGTATACTATATGACAAAGTCTACCCTAAGAATTGGCTTCACCAATGGAGGGAACCAAATATAGGGGAGCATTGGACACCACATGAAACCGACCAACCGTTGTTTAGTCCTACTTCCTTTTATTCAACAAACTCCTAGATAGACATACAGACACTGAGTCTCATCTGTGCCACAGTAGACACAACTTCCTACTGTCCAACCACAACGACCACTCTCTTCAAGCCTCTAATATAACTTCTATTAAGATTTCATGAAGTGGTAACGATTATGCAATTACTGCCTATACTCCAAATACCATAATAATACACTATGGCAGCAAGGTTGGACAAGCAGCTTACAGAGGGGATGTTTATGGATTGGAAAACAAACAGTATCAGACTGGCTGACTGGATGGGACATCGATCTGTATCCAGGTACACAAACACACACGGACACACACATGCACACACAAACACACACACATGCACACACAAACACACACACATGCACACACAAACACACACACATGCACACACAAACAAACATACACATGCACACACAAACACACACACACATGCACACACATGCACACATATTGACCAGAGAGGGTCAGTGGATGCTGAACGACCATGGACACTCAATAGCAGTTATATTTTTTATATATAAATAACCGTGGCTTTATCCGGCCTGTAATTGCCAATGACTACATGAATGAGGGAGTGGGTAGGGAAAGGTTGAGTATTGATTGTTGATGTAGACCCAATAATGTCCTTCCACTTGTGTACTTTTTCGCATAGATTTAACAATGGTGGAAACTCCTTCCAGCCATTGCTTACAAGTGCAGTACTGTCTCTCTCTCTCTCTCTCTCTCTCTCTCTCTCTCTCTCTCTCTCTCTCTCTCTCTCTCTGTGTGTGTTGGGCTATGAGGGAGCCATTGGGACACTAGAGTACAGGAGTGAAGATATTGTCATTCACCATAACCAGATAAACACAAGTACTGGCAAAATAATGATCAGGACAACCAAATCCCTTAAACAATACCTATCTATAAAGGTATTGATCTATAAAGGTGTTCATCTATAAAGGTGTTCATCTATAAAGGTATTCATCTATAAAGGTATTCATCTATAAAGGTGTTCATCTATAAAGGTGTTCATCTATAAAGCTGTTCATCTATAAAGGTATTCATCTATAAAGGTGTTCATCTATAAAGGTGTTCATCTATAAAGGTGTTCATCTATAAAGGTGTTTATACTTTATTATCTTTGTTCCGACCAAGACATCTGGATCTGATCTAAATAAGAACTATCTGTTGATAACGGGAGTCTGACTCCCACAGCGCCGTTCATTCTGGATCCACCAGAGACAGGGAAATCCCTCTATAACCATCCAGGTCCTTTCTTAATGGCCCAGAGGCCTGGCTATTCCCCTCTGCTCCTTGGTGGATTGAGTAGAAGCGGTGAGGAGAGGAGCAGCCAGCTACTTGAAGTGTAACTTATTTATTAAAGCATGGGGAGGGAGGGAGGGAGGGAGGGAGGGAGGGAGGGAGGGAGGGAGGGAGGGAGGGAGGGAGGGAGGGAGGGAGGGAGGGAGGGAGGGAGGGAGGGAGGGAGGGAGGGAAGAGGGAGAGGAAAGGGAAGGAGGAGAAGACAGACAAGAATGGAAATGAGTTCGGCTCACACACATGCTCCTTTTAACTAGTGTTGTCAAGGTGTTTTGCTTCGTCCTCCAACTTAAACAAAAGCACATCATCACTCATACACCCACTTATAAAGCTAATCAAGAGAGTAAAAAAAATATATTAAATGGAGAATCGGTCGACTATGTTCAGTTATGAACCCCCTAGAGTCGATTGACACACCGGTGTGTCAATCTAACTAACATAAGTAAAACAATACCCATCAAAATCTGTCAGTTGAAGCTAGATATATTTGCATTCGATGCGTCTCAATACACCGCATCCACCATGTTGCACTTCCGCATCTGTGGTGAAAGGTGGCAGAGCTACAGCAGTGTTTGTCAGACCATGAGTCATCTGTGGTGAAAGGTGGCAGAGCTACAGCAGTGTTTGTCAGACCATGAGTCATCTGTGGTGAGAGGTGGCAGAGCTACAGCAGTGTTTGTCAGACCATGAGTCATCTGTGGTGAGAGGTGGCAGAGCTACAGCAGTGTTTGTCAGACCATGAGTCATCACAAAAATCGTTCTTCTCACCAAAATGTCTGTAGCGTCCGAACAGTTTAACGTTCAAAACAGTTATTCGGCTGTCCCCATAGGAAACCCTTTTTAGTTCCAGGTAGAACCATTTTTATTTCCTCTGGTTCTACATGGAACCAAAAAGGGTTCTACCTGGAGCCAAAAATGGTTCTTCAAAGGATTCTCCTATGGGGACAGCTGAAGAACCACTTTAGGTACTAGAAAGCACCTTTTTTCCTAACAGTGTAGCCAGCCAGGAACAGTCAGGAACAGCCAGGAACAGCCAGATGTGGGCGCACCAGGTATATAAAGGGACAAACTAACAATATGTGTGATGTTCTTGTCTGTCCAGTTGATATCTCTGTTATTTACTATTACAGCTACTGGCCTTCGTTCCATAATTCTACTATTAAACCAGTGAGGGAGTGCGTTGAACAGATATATACACACGCAAGCATACAATGCAGCACATGGGTGGCCGGTAGCCTAGCAATTAGCGTGTTGGGCAAGTAACCCAAAGGTTTGCAAGTTCAAATTCTCGAGCCAACTAGGTGAAAAGTCAGCCCATGTGCAAGGCACTTAACCCCTAATTGCTCTAGGGTCACTGTCAATAATGGTTGATCCCTGGCTGTGACCCCTCTCTCTGAGGGTGTATGCAAAAACACATTTCCATTTCACACCACACACTTGTACATGTTTGAAACAGGACGACAATAAGCACACCCTATTTTACACAGCTCTTCATTGACAAGGCTGTCAGGACTTAATTTTCAAGCACAAGGCAAATCTGGTGAGATCATCCTCTGACATGAAACCAACACAGGTCAGATTCACCACATGTAACACCACATCTAACCCCTTCCTGCTCCTTCCTGCCTGACTCACTATCGTATCCACTGACATGTGTCTGTTCCAACAGGACATGACACCGGATTAGCCCTTTGGACTATTGACTGCTCAGAACTGGTCAGGATAATATGTATGTGAGTGAGAGTGTGAGTGAGTGTGTGTGAGAGTGTGAGTGTGAGTGTGAGTGTGAGTGTGAGTGTGAGTGTGAGTGTGAGTGTGAGTGTGTGTGTGTGTGTGTGTGTGTGTGTGTGTGTGTGTGTGTGTGTGTGTGTGTGTGCGTGTGTGCGTATGTGTGCGTGTTTGTGTGTGTGTGTGCGTGTGAGTGTGTGTGTGTGTGCGTGAGTGGATAACAGGGAACATGATCTGCTTTAGAAGAGGTTGGACAGTGCTACAAGAAGAGTGAGGATAACCACGTAGGCACCTCGTCAGCAGAAACACTCATCCTTATCCTCCTTACAGCCCCTAGCTTATGAATGATAGATTAACACACACACACCCCACCTCCATTCATTGAACACCATTGTGTTGATTTTATTTCTTCACATGATATGCCTCTCTTTTTAGCTTCCTGTTCTTTCTCTACGTGGTGTCTAATGCATTGTGAAACTTTGTGGTTTTGTGGGGAAATAGTTTTGTTGAAGTCCCTTAGTGGCAGATAGATACACTACATGACCAAAAGTATGTGGACACCTGCTCGTCGAACATCCCATTCCAAAATCATGGGCATTAATATTTAGTAGGTCACCTCTTTGCTGGGAAGGTTTTCCACTATATGTTGGAACATTGCTGCGGGGACTTGCTTCAATTCAGCCAAAAGAGCATTAGTGAGGTCGGGCACTGATGTTGAGTGATTATACCTGGCTCAAAGTCGGCGTTCCAACTCATCCCAAAGGTGTTTGATGGGGTTGAGGTCAAGGCTCTGTCCAGGCCAGTCAAGTTCTTCCACACCAGTCTCGACAAATCATTTCTGTATGGACCTTGCTTTGTGCACGGGGGCATTGTCATGCTGAGACAGGAAAGGGCCTTCCCCAAACTGTTGCCACAAAGTTGGAAGCACAGAATCATAAAAAATGTCATTGTATGCTGTAGTGTTAAGATTTCCCTTCACTGGAACTAAGGGGCCCAGCCCGAACCATGAAAAACAGCCACAGACCATTATTCCTCCTCCACCAAACTTTGCAGTTGGCTCTATGAATTCGGGCAGGGAGCGTTTCCTGGCATCCGCCGAACCCAGATTCGTCCGTAGGACTGCCAGATAGTGAAGCATGATTCATCACTCCAGAGAACGTATTTCCACTGCTCCAGGGTCTAATGGCTGTAAGCTTTACACCACTCCAGCCGACACTTGGCATTGAACATGGTGATTTTAGGTTGTGTGCGGATGCTCGGGCCATGGAAACCCATTTCATGAATCTCCTGATGAACAGTTATTCTGCTGACGCTGCTTCCAGAGGCAGTTTGGAATTCAATAGTAAGTGTTGCAACCGAGGACAAGCGATTTTAACACATTACAGTACTCTGCGGTCCCATTCTGTGAGCTTGTGTGGCCTACCACTTCACAGCTGAGCCGTTGTTGCTCCTAGACGTTTCCACTTCACAATTACAGCACTTACAGTTAACTTGGGGCAGCTCTAACAGGGCAAACATTTGGCGAACTGACTTGGTGGAAAGATGGCATCCTATGACAGTGCCATGTTGAATGTCACTGAGTCACTGAGGTCATTCTACTACCAATGTTTGACTATGGAGATTGCATGGTTCTGTGCTCGATTTTATACACCTGTCGGTAACAGGTGTGGCTGAAATAATCCAAATCCACTAATTTGAAGAGGTGTCCACATACTTTTGTATATAGAGATAATATGAAATCTAATAATATGAAATCAAGGTACTAAAATAAACCACACCAGTGTGTCTGATAATATGAGTTCTGTTGATCTAGGATCAGGTCTCCCGTTGCCATATAAATGTTTTCATTATGAATTAGAAGGCAAAACTGATCCTCGATCAGAACTCCTACTCTGAAATTATTTGTGGATACAGGCCATACAGAAACACAACTGTGTGACTTTGCAGTTAAGACTCTATGCGGTACTAAATGTTTACCCACCTAAAACATAATTAAAATCAGCATGTGTTTTATTATTTCCAATAGCCCTCTATGGAACCAAGGTTCAGAGAGGACACACACACACACACACACACACACACGAAAAAAGAAGTGGAAAGCAACAGCTTTCAAAAACGTAATTAAGTTGACTATAGAGCGAGGGCTCTATAATATTTTATGGTTAATATTTTATGCAGAATGCAGAATCACACGAGGTGCCACACACACACACACACACACACACACACACACACACACACACACACACACACACACACACACACACACACACACACACACACACACACACACACACACACACACACATACACGCACCCTGTGGAAGGCACCTACCACAAAACCAACAAAAGCAGGGCAACAACATTATTGCTGGAAGATTTGCCTTTGGCAGAGTTACATGTAAGTCATTTCAGACTTGGTCTGGGACAAATTGCCTTCACTCCCCAACTCTGGCAAACAGCTGTGCTGCCGGCAGACTCGGCTCTGTTGTGGAGTGTGTGTATGTGTGTGTGTGTCCATGCTTGCGTGTGTATGTGTAAATGCGAGCATGTGTGTGTGTGTCTATGAGTGTGTGTATGTGTGAAGCCTCAATGAAATGTTTCATGTGGACCCACAATGCCCTGTGGTATTAATGAAGTGTAATGAGAAGGCCAGCTCACACACCCCAACCCATCTCTTACGCCTCATTACTGCATTTACAATTCGCAATTATAACAGAAAACACCCCAAAATACAGCAGTAGGCCAAAATGCTGTGTGTGTGTGTGTGTGTGTGTGTGTGTGTGTGTGTGTGTGTGTGTGTGTGTGTGTGTGTGTGTGTGTGTGTGTGTGTGTGTGTGTGTGTGTGTGTGTCAGTCCAGCATGCTGTGCAGTGTGGTTGTCATCACAGGGCAGTAGTTGTTTTCACACTTCTATGAGCATTTAATGATGATCTGGTGTCTGGAGCTATAGCTCTGAGGTAAAGTGACACATACATAACAATCACAGAGGTGAAGAAGATTGAAAACAGCAACAGCAGCGACCTGCTCAAAATACATGTGGCTGTACAGCAGCCAGATTATAATGCATCAATCACTGTGTATCATACACTTCATACATACAGCATGTACATGCTGCCCTCTGAAAAGCCCCCTATATATTTGTATATATATGTATATACAGTACCAGTCAAAAGATTGGACACACTTTCTCATCCCCAGGTGTTTCTTTATTTGACTATTTTCTACATTGTAGAATAATAGTGAAGGCAGCGAAACTATGAAATAACACATATGGAATCAAGTAGTAACCCAAAAAGTGTTTAACAAATCAACAAATATTTGACATTTGACATTTTTCAAAGTAGCCAGCCTTTGCCTTAATGACAGCTTTGCACACACTTGTCATTCTCTCAACCAGATTCATGAGGTAGTCACCTGGAATGCATTTCAATTAACAGGTGTGCCTTGTAAAAGTTAATTTGTGGAATGTCTTTACTTCTTAATGCATTTGAACCAATTAGTTGTGTTGTGACAACGTAGGGGTGGTATACAGAAGATAGCCCATATTAGGGCAAGAACAGCTCAAATAAGCAAAGAGAAATGTCAGTCCATCATCACTTTAAGACATGACGGTCAGTCAATCCGGAACATTTCAATAACTTTGAAAGTTTCTTCAAGTTCATTCTCAAAAACCATCAAGTGCTATGATGAAACTGGCTCTCATGAAGACCACCACAGGAAAGGAAAGACCCAGAGTTACCTCTGCTGCAGAGGATACGTTCATTAGAGTTAACTGCACCTGAGATTGCAGCCCAAATAAATGACAGACACATCTCAACAGTTCAGAGGAGACTGTGTGAATCAGGCCTTCATGGTCAAATTGCTGCAAAGAAACCACTACTAAAGGACACCAATACTAATATGAGACATGCCTGGGCCAAGAAACACCAGCAATAGACCTTGGTCGGATGAGTCCACATGTTTTGTTTTTGGTTACAATCACAGTGTCTTTGTGAAACGCATAGTAGGTGAACGGATTTTCTCCGCATGTGTGGTTCCCACCATGAAGCCTGGAGGAGGAGGTGTGATGGTCCTTTGCTGGTGTCACTGTCAGTGATTTATTTAGAATTCCAGGCACACTTAACCAGCATGGCTACCACAGTATTCTGCAGCCATACACCATCCCATCTGGTTTGCGTTTAGTGGGACTATCATTTGTTTTTCAACAGGACAATGACCCAAGACACCTCCAGGCTGTGTAAGGGCTATTTGTTCAAGAAGGAGAGTGATGGAATGCTGCATCAGATGACCTGGTCTCCACAATCACCCGACCTCAACCAAATTGAGATGGTTTGGGATGAGTTTGACTGCAAAGTGAAGGAAAAGCAGCCAACAAATGCTCAGCATATGTGGGAACTCCTTCAAGACTATTGGAAAAGCATCCAAGTGAATCTGGTTGAGAGAATGCCAAGAGTTTGCAAAGCTGTCATCAAGGCAAAGGGTGGCTACTTAGAAGAATACAAAATATAAAATGCATTTAGATTTGTTTATATTTTTTTGGTTACTACATGATTCCATGTGTTTTTTCATAGTTTTGATGTCTTCACTATTATTCTACAATGTATAAAATAGTAAGAATAAAGAAAAACCCTTGAATGAGTAGGTGTGTTGAAACCTTTGACTGGCACTGTATATACACGTGTGTCTTTTCCTACTAAATACTTTGTTGAGGAAAAATAGAATTGCTACGATTGTGATATATTGTTATATATTGCTATCTTAAAATGCATGCACTAAGTGGCTCTGGATAAGAATGTCTGCTAAATGATTAAAATGTCAATGTAAATAAAGGTTGCAATGCAAAAGCATTCTGTAACGAGAGATGAGAGCTATATAACTACAGTAATGACAATTTTCCTTTATAATCTGGAGAAAATGGCCTCCTTCCATCTATGGAGTCATTTGAGCTTCCTTCAACACAATGTAATGGAGGGATGGAGAGAGGAACTATTTATACCACAGCCTGGGGGGTGAGACAGCTGTGTCAGAAGTCAACAGTCTTGGCCTTTCTCTCTGTGCATCAATGCAATCTTCAAGTGTACACACACACACACACACACACACACACACACACGCACACGCACACACACACACACACACACACACACACACACACACACACACACACACACACACACACACACACACCAAACACATGCATATTCACACACAACACTCCTCTCATTTTTAAAAATAGAATTTTCACCAAAGGTTTTACTCAACATGACAAACCATGCCATATAAACAGAGACACTATATTTAGGAAAGGATATCAGAGCAAGGTTGGAAAGTGAAGAAAGACTGAGACTGATGTTCTGTATTGTGATGTTCTGTTTTGTGATCTACTGGCATTTCTGGGACATAATTTTTAATTGTACAAGAAGATTGTTTTGATCTAAGGGAAGCATATCCCTATCTATAGCACCACCGTACAGCTTCCACAGCCCAACTAGCACGAGCAGAGCATCATTTGGAAGCTGCAGCTATCCTCCTAGTCTGTAGGGGTCCCCGACTCTGATCTGCTCTGCTGCTGGAACTGCTAATGAGAATCAATGTGTCTCTGAAGAAAAGGGATATGGGCAGAAGCGTCTCAGCCTGTCCTTAACCTTGTGGCCCAGTCAAAATGAACAGGCTTGACAGCATAACATTGATAATATAAAATTACATTTACATTTACATTTAAGTCATTTAGCAGACGCTCTTATCCAGAGCGACTTACAAGGTATAGACTTGCAAGGTAAAATCACATTTACTTAATGTTAGCCACGGTCACTTGAGGGGGAGGCAAGGCCCCATAATTTATTGATGTATTGCTTTGAAGACAACAAGTTACACCCACTGTGATTTGTTATAGCAATAAAAGGATGGACATAGTGTCTCATCTCTCTGTCGAATGTCTCTCTCTCTCTGTCTCTCTCTCTGTCTCTCTCTCTGTCTCTCTCTCTCCCTCTCTCTCTCTGATATCCTTCCATCCCTCTATACCTCTCTCTCTAGCCATTTAGCGTTGTAGCGGGTCTGAGCATGAGCAAATGGTGAAATTATTGCAATTGAAAGATAAGTCAGGGTAATTCCTACGCACTCCTCGCCCAGTCACAATGTGGAGCTGATGACACTTTATTCTTTGGGGACAGGTATTGTATATCATCCAAATGAAGTGGCTGCCGCATGTAGCCTTGGTACTCTGGCTCGTTGTCATCATTGGCGGACGAGGCCATTCACTAACTGTTACAGTTCAATTCAATTCAAAGGGGCTTTATTGGCATGGGAAACATGTTTACATTGCCAAAGTAAGTAGAATAGATAATAAACAAAGTGAAATAAACAATCAGAAATGAATAGTAAACATTAGTTACAAAAGTTTAAAAATAATAGAAACATCATCAACATTATCAGCAACCGTCCCTCCTGTGTGGGCACGTTGTGTTAGCTAATCCAAATTTATAATTTTAAAAGGAAAATCGATCACAAGAAAACCCTTTTGCAATTATGTTAGCACAGCTGAAATCTGTTGCGCTGATTAAAGAAGAAATAAAACTGCCCTTTTTTATACTAGTTGAGTATTTGGAGCATCAGCATTTGTGGGTTTGATTAAAGGCTCAAAATGGCAAGAAACAAATTACTTTTTTCTGAAACTCGTCAGTCTATTCTTGTCCTGAGATATGAAGGCTATTCCATGCGAGAAATTGGCAAGAAACTGAAGATCTCGTACAACACTGTGTACTACTCCCTTCATAGAACAGCGTAAACTGGCTCTAACCAGAATAGAAAGAGGAGTGGAGGCCCCGGTGCACAATTGAGAAAGAGGACAAGTACATTAGAGTGTCTAGTTTGAAAAATAGATGCCTCCCAAGTCCTCAACTGGCAGCTTCATTAAATAGTACTCGCACAACACCAGTCTCAACATCAACAGTGAAGAGGTGACTCCGGGATGCTGGCCTTCTAGGCTGAGTTGCAAAGAAAAAGCCATATCTCAGAATGGCCAATAAAAATAAAAGATGAAGATGGGCAAAATAACACAGACACTGGACAGAGGAACTCTGCCTAGAAGTCCTGCATCCCGGGATCGCCTCTTCACTGTTGACGTTGAGACTGGTGTTTTGTGGTTACTTTTTGGATTCATGTAGTAACCAAAAAAGTGTTAAACAAATCAAATTATATTTTATATTTGAGATTCTTCAAATAGCCACCCTTTGCCTTGATGACAGCTTTGCACATTCTCAGTATTCTCTCAACCAGCTTCATGAGGTAGTCACCTGGAATACATTTTAATTATGCCTTGTTAAAAGTTCATTTGTAGAATTTATTGTCTTCATAATGTGTTTGAGCCAATGGGTTGTGTTGTGACAAGGCAGGGGGGTATACAGAAGATAGTGTAGTAAAATAGTAAAATACCAAGTCCATATTATGGAGAGACCAACTCCAATAAGCAAAGTGAAAAGACAGTCCATCATTACTTCAAGACATGAAGGTCAGTCAATATGGAACATTTCAAGAACTTTGAAAGTTTCTTCAAGTGCAGTCGCAGAAACCATCAAGCACTATGATGAAACTGGCTCTAATGAGGACCGCCACAGGAATGGAAGACCCAGAGTTACCTCTGCTGCAGAGGATAAGTTTATTAGAGTTATCAGCCTCAGAAATTGCAGCCCAAATAAATGTTTCACAGAGTTCAAGTAACAGGCACATCTCAACATCAACTGCGGAGACTGATTCAGGCCTTCATTGTCGAATTGCTGCAAAGAAACCACTACTAAAGGACACCAATAATTAGAAGAGACTTGCTTGGCCCAAGAAACACAAGCAATGGGCATTAGACCGGTGGGAATTTGGAATCCTGATCACGGCTGGTTGTGATACAGCCCAGGATCGAACTTGGGTCTGTAGTGATGCCTCTAGCACTGTGATGCAGTGCCTTGCACCACTGTGCCACTCGGGAGGCCCAACATGCAAATTGTACGAAAGAGAAAATAAATTGACAGATGAATATAGTTAGTTTTTGTGCTTCCCTGGTTGCTCTTTTCAGCAGGTCACAAGTCTTTCTGCTATGATGGGAGTTTATCTGTTGGTCTGTGTAATCTGAGGGAAGTATGTTTCTCCTATTCATACATTTGGCAGGAGGTTAGCAAGTGCAGCTCAGTTTCCTCCACATTTTGTTGGCAGTGGGCACATAGCCTGTCTTGTCCCCAGAGCCAGGTCTGCCTACGGTGGCCTCTCTCAATAGTTTATTTATTTTTATTTTATTTCACCTTTATTTAACCTGGTAGGCTAGTTGAGAACAAGTTCTCATTTGCAACTGCGACCTGGCCAAGATAAAGCATAGCAGTGTGAACAGACAACACAGAGTTACACATGGAGTAAACAATAAACAAGTCAATAACACAGTAGAAAAAAAAGAGAGTCTACATACATTGTGTGCAAAAGGCATGAGGAGGTAGGCGAATAATTACAATTTTGCAGATTAAAACTGGAGTGATAAATGATCAGATGGTCATGTACAGGTAGAGATATCGGTGTGCAAAAGAGCAGAAAAGTAAATAAATAAATACAGTGTGGGGATGAGGTAGGTAAAATTGGGTGGGCTATTTACCGATAAGACTATGTACAGCTGCAGCGATCGGTTAGCTGCTCAGATCGCAGATGTTTGAAGTTGGTGAGGGAGATAAAAGTCTCCAACTTCAGCGATTTTTGCAATTCGTTCCAGTCACAGGCAGCAGAGAACTGGAACGAAAGGTGGCCAAATGAGGTGTTGGCTTTAGGGATGATCAGTGAGATACACCTGCTGGAGCGCGTGCTAAGGGTGTGTGTTGCCATCGTGACCAGTGAACTGAGATAAGGCGGAGATTTACCTAGCATGGACTTGTAGATGACCTGGAGCCAGTGGGTCTGGCGACGAATATGTAGCAAGGGCCAGCCGACTAGAGCATACAGGTCGCAGTGGTGGGTGGTATAAGGTGCTTTAGTGACAAAACGGATGGCACTGTGATAAACTGCATCCAGTTTGCTGAGTAGAGTGTTGGAAGCTATTTTGTAGACGACGTCCCCGAAGTCGAGGATCGGTAGGATAGTCAGTTTTACTAGGGTAAGTTTGGCGTCGTGAGTGAAGGAGGCTTTGTTGCGCAATAGAAAGCCAACTCTAGATTTGATTTTCGATTGGAGATGTTTGATATGAGTCTGGAAGGAGAGTTTACAGTCTTGCCAGACACCAAGGTACTTATAGATGTCCACATATTCAAGGTCGGAACCATCCAGGGTGGTGATACTAGTCAGGCATGCGGGTGCAGGCAGCGAACGGTTGAAAAGCACGCATTTGGTTTTACTAGCGTTTAAGAGCAGTTGGAGGCCACGGAAGGAGTGTTGTATGGCATTGAAGCACGTTTGGAGGTTAGATAGCACAGTGTCCAAGGACGGGCCGGAAGTATTTAGAATGGTGTCGTCTGCGTAGAGGTGGATCAGGGAATCGCCCGCAGCAAGAGCAAGAACATCATTGATATATACAGAGAATATAGAGAAAAGAGTCGGCCCGAGAATTGAACCCTGTAGCACCCCAATAGAGACTGCCAGAGGACCGGACAGCATGCCCTCCGATTTGACACACTGAACTCTGTCTGCAAAGTAGTTGGTGAACCAGGCAAGGCAGTCATCAGAAAAACCGAGGCTTCTGAGTCTGCCGATAAGAATATGGTGATTGACAGAGTCGAAAGCCTTGGCAAGGTCGATAAAGACGGCTGCACAGTACTGTCTTTTATCAATGGCCGTTATGATATCGTTTAGTACCTTGAGCGTGGCTGAGGTGCACCCGTGACCGGCTCGGAAACCAGATTGCACAGCGGAGAAGGTACGGTGTGATTCAAGATGGTCAGTGACCTGTTTGGCAGTGACCTCTTTGGCAGTTCTATCTTGACGGAAAATGTTATAGTTGAGTATGGAAATCTCAGAATTTTTGGTGGCCTTCCTGAGCCAGGATTCAGACACGGCAAGGACATCAGGGTTAGCAGAGTGTGCTAAAGCAGTGAGTAAAACAAACTTAGGGAGGAGGCTTCTGATGTTGACATGCATGAAACCAAGGCTTTTTCGATCACAGAAGTCAACAAATGAGGGTGCCTGGGGACATGCAGGGCCAGGGTTTACCTCCACATCACCCGCGGAACAGAGGAGGAGTAGAATGAAGGTGCGGCTAAAGGCTATCAAAACTGGTCGCCTAGAGTGTTGGGGACAAAGAATAAAAGGAGCAGATATCTGGGCATGGTAGAATATATTCAGGGCATAATGCGCCGACAGGGGTATGGTGGGGTGCGGGTACAGCGGAGGTAAGCCCAGGCACTGGGTGATGATGAGAGAGGTTGTATCTCTGGACATGATGGTTGTAATGGGTGAGGTCACAGCGAGTATTATCCAGGTTTAAAAAAATACTGACTGGCTGTGCAGAAGGTAAAAGCCGCTAGCAGTGGCTAACAATGACTAAATAGCTTGTAGCTAGTTAGCTGGTTAGCTTCTGGAGGTTCTTGAATGTGTTCTAAAAATTTAAAATAATAGTGATTCCGTATCACATTGGGTGAGGCAGGTTACCGGGAGGTATAATCGAATTAACAATCGAAAAGAGATTGAAAGTAAATATGGGTCCAGTGAGTGGTTGGGCTGGCTGGGGACGCGGGGATTCAGACAGTTAGCAGGCCTGTGCTAACAAGCTAACAGTTAGTAGGCCGGGGCTAAACAAGCTAGCAGTTAGCAGACAGGGGCTGAACAAGCTAGCAGTTAGCAGGCCGAATTAGCAAGCAAGCAGATAGCAAGGGCTAGAAAGTTAGCCTTTGGGGGGACGTCACGATGGGGTTAAGTTTATGCCTCTTCATGCGGTGACATCGATAGACCGGTCTTGGGTCCTGATATTGTAGCCCAGGAGTATGCTTCGGTGGTAGCACAGGAGCTCTGGCCGGGCTCGCTTCAAGCTAAGTGGATGGAAACGCTAGCCAGGAGTAATCATCCGGGGTTGCGGTTAGCTAGTTAGCTAGTTGTGAAGATCCAGATGAGAATGTCCCGTTTGCGGTGGGAATCCGGGGATAAAAATAATAAAAATAATAGGTCCGTTATGCTCTGGTTAGAGTCGCGTTGTTCGAACTGGCGAGAGCTTTCCGAGCTAAAGGTTAGCTGATGACCGGTTAGCTGATGACCGCTAGCAATGGTTTGCTGACTGATAGTTGGTAGTTAGCTGGCTAGCTTCAGTTGAGGGGTTCCGGATCCGAAGTAAATATAAATACTTTAGGAAAAAAAGAAGATCCACGCTACATTGGGTGAGGCAGGTTGCAGGAGAGTATTTAGATGTTGAGGTTTAGCAAAATGATTTAAAAGATATGCGAATAAAAATATGGGGAAAAAAAACGATATATACAAGGGACACAACACAACACAACAAGACGTCTGACTGCTACGCCATCTTGGATTCAGGTGTAAGGCTATGCTCACTGAGTGTGTTCAAAACTTTCCTTAATTTTGGGTCAGTCACAGTGGTCTGGTATTCTGCCACTGTGTACTCTCTGTTTAGGCCAAATAGCATTCTAGTTTACTCTGGGGTTTTTTCAGTTCTTTCCAATGTTTCAAGTAAATATCTTTTTGTTTTCAGTTGACACTGCCACACTGATTCCTACCACTACTCACACTGAATGAATGATGCTTAGCCTTAGCAGAAGGGAAAGGGGGGGGGGGGGGGTGGCACCTGTTTGAGAATCTGAATACATTAAAATTAAAGAGTGAATGAGTCTCTGTATGCTAGATAACCACTTTGCATAAATACATGCATTATCCACAACCCTAATCACTCACATTTTCAATGGCCTGGGGAAAATATAGAGTTATAAAGTAGTTGTTTTATAGTTTTGTAATACCACCTACTCTCTCACAGACAAAAGACTAAAATAGTTGCAAAGAGGCAAGTTTAGAGAATGAAAAATACTGTGAGTTAGTAACTCAGAAATCCACCCACCTCCTTCCATTCCTTCCATAATCCTTCAAATCTAGCGCATTAAGATCCTTCTCTGCCACATAAACTGATGCGTTAGACAGTCACAGCTGTAGCTGCTCAAACATCATATCAGAAGACCAGGGAACTGAAGATGTGATATGCATGATGTGACTGATGTCAGTCTGAACCAAGCGATGACAGATCACTGGAAGAGATGGATGAATGGGTGGATTGTGTAGGTGTTCGCTTCGTATTCCTGACTACTGCTCATTAAAAAAACAAAAGACTGCAATTCACCAGAAGGAGGTGAAGTGTGTGTATATGTGTGTATGTGTGCGTGTGTGTGTGTGCGTGCGTGTGTGTGTCTTTTTTTGCATGTGTGTGTCTTCATGTTCGTGAGTTTGTGCTTCTGCATGCCTTTATGGGTGAACAAAGAAGTGAATACAAAGTGTTAAAGAACTTCCAACTTGTCGGCCTTCAAATCTCTATCTTCCTCCCTCATAACTTTTCCGCTACTCATCGTCTTTGTTCCGTTTGGCCTTTTATGTATTCTGTGGCTCTGTGGGTTCACTGGGAGACGCAGAGTGAGTAGGAAGTGAATGAGTAGGAGAACACAGATAACACAACACAATACATTTTGGGTGCCGGTACTGGTTATATTTAGGCGCAGGAGCTCCGTAATACTTTTGAGCTAATACTCTACAAGAGGAATGAGTGCTCAAGCAGTAGAACATTTGAGGCCCAAGTCAAGCTCTGGTTGAACATCTGTTTGCAATAATGTTAATCAGAAATCATCTATAGCAGTATGTGTTGCTAGCCTTTCGACTGTAAGGTTCAACATCTGATATGAGTGTGTAATCGTATCACCAACAACATGACATATAAACTACATTTGGAGAGGAGATTTAGATTGTTACCATGGCAACAGCTGGTACAGTGATCAGAAGTGAGAGAATATTGGGAACATACCAGCAAACACCGTAAATGTGCTGAGACTGCTGACAGCTAAAACAACAAGTGAAAATACTCTTATCTGGAAAGTTACACCATGGATACACCATGCCAATTATTAACTTAGATTACTTTAGAAAATAAATAAACAGTGTGAAGTTGGTTAAACCAAGAAAGATGGGTTTTCACCTGTTGGTGTCTGTGTTTATAAGTGTTTGTAAGTGTGTATGGTGTGCGTGATAAGCCAACATTAACCAAAGTAGTGAGACTTCACAGATGAGACAGCTGGACCAGGCCTCTGGAGGAGACAGTTCATGGCACGCTATCCTATCCCCCATAGTCCCATTAAAACACCTGCCCGGGGACTCATTTTCTCAGCAACCAACCAGCAACCTCCTCACATCCCAGCCCACATCCCCAGAGACCTAGGAACACCTTGGACCAGCACAACATTGGCACGCTATGCGCACAATGATATACCCACGTCTATCCCTGTTGCTTTCATGTCAACCGGGTCCTGAGATGGGAGTCTGCTGTCACACGGGTCCTCAACAACATCTAAGACCTACAACAACAGCTGTATGGCTATGACCAACCTATACCCTCCCTCTAGACCTATAGGAACAGCCTGGACCAGCCCCCCCCCCCCCCCCTCTAGACCTATAGGAACATTTAAGACTGGGTCTGCCTCACAAACCACTAACCACCTCCCCTCCCTACAGACCTACACAGGAACACAGACCTGCAGCCAAGCTCTCAACCACCTCCTCCCATCCCCTCCCTATAGACCTAGGAACAACCTGTGACAGCCTTACCCTGGCACGCTAATCCTACAATAACCCCCTAACGTCAACACACCACATCTATCTTTCCCAAGTCAGAAAGACAGGGTGGTTTGTATGAATAAAGAGAGGAGGAGAAGAGGAGAGGAAATAACAATATTAAAGGTGTAGTCAATCACAGGCACAGCGCAGCCGGCTGCGGTGAGACCGACGGAAGCATCGCCTGCATCACTCCAGTAGGAAAGTCATTATTTCCCTGCCATCCTCTTCGCTCCTCGCTGGAATATATTAACTTCACAGCTTGAGCTAGCCAGCCCGCCGCTGTCCTCCTTAGCCCAAGAGTGCCTACAACGCTTGTTTTGAAGAGACGCTCGCAATTAGAGTATGGGGAAAAAAGCACACAGAAACGCAATGGTAGAACGACTCCCCACCCCAACACCCATGCAGAGAGAGAGAGAGAGAGATACAGAGAGATAGATATAACGAGAGGGAGAGAGAGAGTGGGGGGAGAGTCGGCAGAAAACGAGCTCCTGTGGCCCCCTGGAGTCCCACCGCAGAGCAGCAACACCGAAAAAAAACTAATAATCAGCAGCAAAACTGCCTCTCATAAAGCAAAAACACGGGTCTAGCAGATGGATTTCCACTACCTGTCTGACTGAGATTGAGATTCAAATGAGACATTCCCAATCTATTTGTACTTGTATCCCCAACAGTGCACTGACCATCAAAAAAGAATGCATAACAATGTCATATCAGCCATTCAAATTGACGGCGTCGGGAGGCCTTGATTCATTCTGAGCATTATAGTTCAATGGCACAGACCACATCAAATTTAACACACCACATTATGCATTGGTTTACATGCATGTAAACAATGCCTTTCGGAACCTATATCTCTGAATTTCAAAACATCAGCTGGCTGCTTTGTAAATTAATATCAATGGGTCCTTGACGTATAGGTATTTAATTGCCACGGCGACGGTGGCATGCGTTTGGAGGAAAAACGTTGTTCCGGTTTTTCCTGAAGATGTAATTCCATGTTTAGCACAATCTGCATAATGTCATAGTACGCCTGGATTTCATTTTCAGCTACAATGCAATACATTTTACGGAGATGGTGCTTACATTAGCCAAGGCATAATGCCTGCCTTGTTGAGACAAATCTCAAGATTATGGAGGGACGCGTGTTACTACATACACTCATGAATAACATGAATATGCCGCACCTCAAAACAAGTGGATACAAAAGAACTGCATTGTTGAAAAATGAGAACATCATCATTAGTGTAGTAGATATGTGTCATGTTAGCAAGTGTGTTTTTTTGTGTGCTGTTATCTTGCAACTGAATAAATAAACGTTATATTAAAACAAATGTGTAGGGTAAATGATAT
This sequence comes from Oncorhynchus masou masou, assembly GCF_036934945.1. NCBI lineage: Eukaryota > Metazoa > Chordata > Actinopteri > Salmoniformes > Salmonidae > Oncorhynchus > Oncorhynchus masou. The sequence continues at coordinate 17,431,476 of NC_088242.1, read as the reverse complement.
TTTATTCAGTCTCTTACACGTCACTCAGCTATGGGAATAACACTATGATAGTTGAAAAGGAGAAAATATCACCGTCAGGGATCAATCCCTTTAGATCTCAGCTACAGTGTAATAACCCTAAAGGCAATGTATTGTCATATAATAGATAGTCCAGTAATCCCTGAATCATTGTACAAGGTCCTCCTATGGGTACAGCCGAATAACTATTCTGGAACCCTTTTCTCTAAGGGGCTTTTCTCATTGACAAACGTAGTTTCAATTTCCGTTCACTGATTATACAAAAGTATGTGGACACACCCTTCAAATGAGTGGATTTGGCTGTTTCAGCCACACCCGTTGCTGACAGGTGTATACATTCGAGCACACAGCCATTCAACCTCCATAGCCAAACATTGGCATTAGAATGGCATTATTGAAGTGCTCAGTGACTTTCAACGTGGCACCGACATAGGATGCCACCTTTCCACTAAGTCAGTTTGTCCAATTTTTGCCCTGCTAGAGCTGCTCCGGTCAACTGTAAGTGCTGTTATTGTGAAGTGGAAATGTCTAGGAGCAACAATAGGTCATCCGCGAAGTGGGAGGCCACACAAGCTCACAGAATGGGACCGCTGAGTGCTGAAGCGCGTAGCATGTAAAAATC
>NC_088242.1:17423336-17425836 GCF_036934945.1 Oncorhynchus masou masou | reverse complement strand
GTACAGTATGTGGGCAGTGGCAAGCTGAATTCAAGTTTATTGCCTATGTACTGAATGTGTGTGTGGATGTTTGCGGTTGTAGTAGTGGTGTGTGTTTGTGTGCACGTCCATCTGACGTGTGTGTGTGTGTGTGTGTGTGCACAAGCAGCATGTGTGCCTGTGCTCACTCTCTGCCTGCATCTATCAGTATTCTGAGGGAGTGGGTGGGTGGGTGGTTGGTGGAGGAGGGCGGGTCAGGGAGGCAGAAGGCAGTAGAATTACAGGGCAGGTCAGAGCTGTATAAAACAACCCCCATTACTGTGTTGTCTCTGACTAGGCTCTCTGTACTTACAGCTCACAACACGTGGACCATATCAGGGGAGGGAGGCGGGAAGCAACATCTTGTTAGTACCAGAACAGCAGGGATTTGACGCCTGTCGGGGCTACTAGTGTGAAGCCACACCGACGTGTCTGTATTCATTTGCCGTCATCATTAAACGACAGATTACTAATATCAGGCCATGGTGATGTTACTTTGCTGTAGCACCTTTACCTCATCTTTATGTTTGGTGTAGTTGTTCTTGACATGATCGTCATCATCATCATCATCATCATCATCATCACCATCACCATCACCATCACATCATATGTATCACCATCATGGTACATGTGTGTGTGTGTGTGTGTGTGTGTGTGTGTGTGTGTGTGTGTGTGTGTATCGTGATATAATATATAAACAAGTGAGGTCAAATAGAGTAAAGTAGAATAGAGTAAAGTAGAACAGAGTAGAGTAGAATAAAATAGAATAGAGTAAAGTAGAACAGAGTAGAGTAGAATAGAGTAAAGTATAATAGAGTAGAATATAATAGAGTATTTATAGAATAGAGTAAAGTAGAGTAGAGTAATGTAGAGTAGAATAGAGTAGAATAGAGTAGAGTAGAGTAATTAGAGTATAGTAGAGTAAAGTAAAGTAGAGTAATTAGAGTAGAGTAGAGTAAAGTAGAGTAATTAGAGTAGAGTAGAGTAATGTAAAGTAGAGTATAGTAGAATAGAGTAGAGTAGAGTAAAGTATAGTAAAGTAGAGTAAAGTAGAATATAATACAATATAATAGAGTAAATGAGAGTAGAATAGAATAGAGTAGAGTAGATTAATTAGAGTAGAGTAGAGTAATGTAAAGTAGAGTAGAGTAGAGTAGAGTAAAGTAGAGTAAAGTAGAGTAATTAGAGTAGAGTAGAATATAATATAGTAGAATAGAGTAAATGAGAGTAGAATAAAGTAGAATAGAGTAAAGTAGAGTAGAATATAATATAATAAAGTAAAGTAGAGTAGAGCAGAGCAGAGTGAAGCTTAATATAGTAGAGTAGAGTCAATTAGAGTAGAATAGAGTGAAGTAAAGTAGGATATAGTAGAGTAGAGCATGGTATAGTAGAGTAGAGTAAAGTAGAATAGTGTCATGTAGAATAGAGTAAAGTAGAAAAGAGTAGAGTAGAATAGAGTAAAGTAGAATAGAGTAAAGTAGAGTAGAGCAGTAAAGTAGAATAGAGTAAAGTAGAAAACAGTAGAGTAGAACATAGTAAAGTAGAATAGTGTAAAGTAGAGTAGACCAGTAAAGTAGAATAGTAAACTAAACTAGAGTAGAGTAAAGTAGATTAGAGTAAAGTAGAATAAAGTAAAGTAGAGTAGTAAAATAGAGTAGAGTAGACTAGAGTAAAGTAAAGTAGAGTAGAGCAGTAAAGTAGAATAGAGCCGAGAAGAGTAGTAGGACTAGAGCAGAGTAGAGGATGAGTAGAACATAGTAGAGTCAGTGACTTACAATGTGTAGCTTCAGGTAGTCTCCAAGGCCAGAGGAGCTGTCCACCCTCACCAGAACAGCATCTTTCAGCTGTGTGCTGAAGCCTATGGCCAGCCTGTCTGCCCGCGTGCTGGGCCTGTCATTGGGAGGCCAGGTATACGTGATCAGACCGCCGTCACGGCCAAATATATACGTAGTTCCAGCTGGAGAGAGAGAAGAGAGAGGAGAGAGGAGAGAGAGAGGAGAGAGAGAGAGGAGAGAGAGAGGAATCTTAGCATGGAAATGTCTTTAAATGGGTAAATGTGCTTCACAGCGTTTAAAGTCAGGATAATATTGTAACTGATGGGAAAGAAAGTAGGCTGGATGTGAACATTCCCTGATGTACTCCAGAATACTTTCTGTGAAGCTGTACATGAGTCATCAAATGTACGAAACATAAACACAAAGCTATAGTAACGCCAAGGCATTCAAATAGCAACTTAAGCTTCATGAAAATGGGAGCCATTTTCTTCCAGAGAAGCAGTTTCCGGTATGTGTAAGAATGTCTCATTATTGCACAACACTGAAGTTTCTGGAAGAGTAGATATACAAGCAGGCCACAGAGAGAGAAAATGAACACCCAGCTGTCCCCCTACGCGGCTCATGTAAACGTCATGCGGGCGGCAGCCCCCTCCCGGTCTCGTACGCCTCGTTAGTGGTCTCAAAGGCAGACAGCACCTGCAGCTGTA